>NC_133479.1:13559784-13566433 GCF_025370935.1 Choristoneura fumiferana | reverse complement strand
AAAATATGAACAACGCTTAGATAAAAAAATATTACTAGATACTTTATACTAAATTAACATAGGCTAATTTTGTGGGAAATTAGCATAGCCCCCGCGGGATAGAGATAAACGAATTCTTCTCAGATGAAGTCGCGGGCAACAGCTAGATAGCGCATAATTATTTTTTACTTTTTAATTGTCTTTTCAAGCGGCGTTTTTTTTCGGGCGTTTTTATTTTTATTTTTGCTGGCGTTTTTTTATGTCGGGGGTTTTTTAAATTTTAAATTTAAGTTTTTATTTCATGTTTTTTAAACTTTGATATATATTTCTTTAAAGTATACTTGTGTGTTGGATATCCTGGCTGCAGCGTCAGCTCATCTTGTTGCCACCATTGCATTGTACGTAGAATCAAATACTGATCAAAAGGAATCAAACACGACATATCTGCTATTATTTTTTCAAGAGTATACTGGTGTGCTGGATATCCTGGCTGTAGCATCAGCTCGTCGTGTTGCCACCACTGCATTGTATGTAGAATCAATTACTGATCAAAACGATTCCAAACACGACATATGTGCTATTATTTTTTATAGAGTGTACTAGTGTGCTGGATATCCTGGCTGCAGCATCAGCTCATCCTGTTGCCACCATTGCATTGTATGTAGAATCAAATACTGATCAAAAGGAATTAAACACGACATATCTGCTATTATTTTTTCAAGAGTATACTGGTGTGCTGAATATCCTGGCTGCAGCATCAGCTCGTCGTGTTGCCACCACTGCATTGTATGTAGAATCAAATACTGATCAAAACGAACCCAAACACGATATATCTGCTATAGTTTTATTAAGAGTGTACCTACTAGTTTTCTGGATATCCTGGCTGCAGCATCAGGCCGAGAATTCCATAATCTTGCATAGCTATATAGCATACATGGGTGTTTCAAATTTTAGGTCCCAAATATGTTTGAAAGTAAAGTAAATATCGTCGCTCGGCAGGCAAAAGTACTAAAGCGACACTTCGTCAACTTTACAGGAGAGCGTTTTAAAGTTTTTTTTTTACGAAAAAAAATCATAACTTTTGAACCAGACAACCAATTTTGAAATTTCCAGGAATATATGACACATAATTTAATAGACTATAATAAGGTCTTAATAATTCATAGCAACATCCACTGGTTTAGGAGATAAGTGTCGCTTTAGTAAGTTGTCCCCGAGCCATCGAGAAAATGCAATCAGGCAAAAAGACTAAACGTAAAAATTTACGTCAAACGTCATATTTCAAATTAACTAATGTGATTATACGTCTCAATAAATTTAGTATGTTCTTACTAACTACACACATTTTTTTTCTTATCAAACTGTTCGTAATGCTGATTTACCAAATCGCAAGGGAAAATATCTTCCAAAGTACCTACTGAACAGAAATTATATAAATAATATTCATTAATAATAATAAATATTAATCATCTATGCTAAAATTTCAATAACTTAACGTTAACTGTTACTAACACTAGACTTTTGTTAATGTTATAAGGTTATTAATCACATCTGATTTCTAACTAAATGCACAAAAGGTTTTTCTTCACTATTATTTTTTGAGGTATTTTTATTATTATCATGTCCTAGTATTTTTGTGTATATACAAAGCATACGCTTAGGTTTAAGGATGAAATAATACGAAAAATACCTTAATTTATTCTGTAGGTAATAACTTTAAATAGCATTTCAACAAAAGTTTCAGAACAATTTTTTTCTATTTTATACAAATAAATCATTCATTCATTCATTCAACATTATAGTACTTATTAGTACCTAATAAGTAAGAAACCTGAGTAACAAATTGATGCGTCATGGTTGCTATAGCAACTTTAGATATATTATTGGTCTATATAACGATTAAGAAATATAATGCACTATTGGTACAACAACATTTGTTATATTCTCATGATCTAACTATCCGGTATCATGGACTTGTAATATACCAAACTATTAATATACTAAGGGCTGTTTCACCATCCATTGATTAGTGTTAACTGGCGGTTAGGTGTGATGCCGTCTCTATTTGTTTTGTAGGAATATACAGAGACGGCATCACATTTAACCGGCGGTTAACGCTAATCAATGGATGGTGAAACAGCCACTAACAGTACTATGGTATAATCAAATGAAACGTCGTGAGACCTTTGCTGAGATTTAAGGACTGCGCTAAGTGAGACATGGCCGTCTTCAAAATTGACCACCTAGACTGAGAAAAGCTGGCGGAAAAATGCACTGATTGGCGCAGACGTGTGTTGGAGGGCCGCAATTATTGTGATGAAGGCTTGCCTGGCTCAATGCACTTGCTTGCTGACAAGAGACAGAAACGAAACCAAGGCCGTTCTGCACCAACATCCGCAGACTTCTCTTGTCAGAGATGTGGACGAACATGTCGCTCTCGCATCGGTCTAGTCAGCCACCAAAGACGTTGTGCACAGGCAACACACCAAAATTCGTCTGGAACAGACGCGTAGGCCTGATTGATGGTATAATGTATGTGATATTATATCTAAAGTTGTTATACTGGTCATAACACACCCTGATGGCCATTCGGTTCTACAATGGAGCCGCAGCTGCATTTATGAGGCATACAAACAAAAACAGGTGGAGAGCTACTGCCACCCGCAATGAGTCGTTGTCCAAGGGTGTTCCCAAATAAGGAACAGGCAAAGCCTATAACGACGTTCGCGCATTGACTTTTGATGCCGACTTCAGCCTGGCCAAACCCACCCCAGTGGTTACACTCATAGGCCGTGCCAGAGCGTCCCTAGCCCCCTCGTCATCCCAAACTCATTGTATCTGCGGAGCCCCGTGCAGTGACGCCAGTCTTATTCGGCAGTGCATCATCCACATACGAAATGGTAACCTTTATGAGATTTAAAAATTTAAGTGATAAGGCCACCAACTCCATGTGCCGATCCGAGGAACGCTGGCAAGCCCACATCCGCCGCACGCCGCAAACCGAGACCACCGTTACATATGGGCAAGGACGCTTGGACTCATTGCTCATCCGCAAGGGACACGTTCAATACAGTCTCCTTTGTATCTCTCAAGTGTGACGTCAAAAGAAGAAGTTTTACCCGAACACAACCATTGGAGTGGTTTCCAAAAAATTGGTTATTTTTGGAACTGCGAAACACATTCGTAACAGAGTCAAGATGAGATGGGTATTAATACTCTTCAAACGTTCCTGGGCGAGCAAAATAGACGCTTCCTGGTCTCTAGTGCACTAGAAATGGCCTCTTGGAAAATAGAAGAACCAAGAGGGTAAAAATCGCCGTAGACAAGGTTAGAAGGAGAATGATAGACCTGGTGTAAAAAAGGTACAGGGTGGGAATGTATTTTTCACCTCGCCCAACAGAACATCCCTCTCGCCAGTATTGAACGCGTTCTTGAGATCCTACTTCAAGACGACACAGTCAGGATTTCCGGGTTCCGTGACGAAAGTGCTTGTTGTGGATCGCGACCTCACACCCCCTCAGTGTGCCAAAACCCAGCTGAAAATGAGCTGGTCGAATTCCGTCTAAGCTCACGACTGACCCATTATGGAATGACCCTAGTGCTCGCACCACATCCTCCAAGTTTACCGGCAAGGCTTGAATGGACCGATCCGGCTCTCGAGGGTAAGTTAACGTGCGGGACGCGGGAGGATGCTTCGTACGCAAGAACACAAGCGTCTCAAGACCCGGAGGTGCTACCGATTCATCTGACATTAACACGCGAACGGCCCCCCATACACCGGCCTCATATACTTTGGACTCGATAGTCTTAAGGACAGAATGCGACCTGGAGGAAGCCTGCCCGTCACTACTAAATTCAACCAAGTCCAATGTTCAAGTTTGGTCTCAGTTTGCGGCGTGTGGAGAATGTGGGTTTGCCAGTCTTCCTCACATCAGTACATGGAGTTATTATAGTGGCCTTTTCTCTTAAAATTAAAAATTCTCATGAAGATGGGGGTTACCATTCCGTCTGTGCATGGTGCACTGGCGAGGTGGACGGCTCGACACCTAATAGCGTCGCTGCCTCGGGTTCCGCTGATATAACGAGTTTGGGATGTCGTGGGGGCTAGAGACGCTCTGGCACTTGTGGGTGGGTGTGCCACTAGAGTGGATTTAGCCAGGCTGAAGTCGGTATCAAAAATCAAAGCGGGAGCGTGGTTATGGGCTTTGCTTGCTCCTCATTTGGGAATACTTCTGGACAACGGCTCATTGTGGGTGGCAGTAGCTCTCCCCCTGGGCTGCGATGTTTGTGTGCCTCATAAATGCATCTGCGGCTCCATGGTGGAAGCAAATGGCCATCAGGACTTAAGATGGTCGGTATAACAAATAACACATATTTCACAATATTATGCTATAAGTATTAAGTATTTAGTAGTATAATGTGTAGATATAATTTAGTTTTCTCTATGAAATCGTTGGAGTTGCAATTCTAACCTATCCTAGTTTTCAGGCAGTTTCGTTTCTTGATAGGGTCGCAGTTCTAACCTAACCTACTTTTTTGCACAACACATTATTATAATAATAGTATTACGTATTCCAGATTATACCAATAATTCATTATACCCACTGAACGTTATATCGACCAATAATATATCTAAAGTTGTTATACCTAGCCACCGGTACGCACCCTGGCCATTTCACGCGTTGAGTTCTCGTCGGTGTTCAGGAAAATTTCCGCGCCGCTACGCTCTCTTTGACATACTGAAGAGGGCTTTAATATCCGCCAACATCCTCTGCGTTCTGGAGCCTCCGGTCCTCTGTCGAACCGACAGCAAAAGGCCAGATGGCTTAACTTTAGTGCCATGGCAGAACGGGAAGTGTTTGCTGTCGGACGTTACGTGCGTCAGTACTTTCGCCGCCTTGCACCTCAGCTGAACACTCGCGGCAATCCGCGGTGGATTTTGCGGTCAAAAAACGGGAGAATTATTCGGCTATTGTTTACATTCGGAAGTGGGACGTCGAATTACGGGAAGGGGGTCTCACGCCCGCGCGGGGTTCGTACCCTGGTGCAAAGATTGTCTATCGCCATTCAACGTGGTAAAGCGGCCAGTTTGATGGCTACCTTTGCGCCAGGGACAACTCGAGGGGGCCTACTGGACTAAACTTAAGCTATTTATGTAACATTAATAAAAACAAATTAAAACTTCTTACTCTAAATTTCAAATAGGGCCGAACATCATCTTTATTTGATGCAAACAGAACCGTAGCGATCAAATTATAATTTTTGAATTTTGAAATAGATTTACTATTGAGGTTGACTGGTAGAGATCCCTTAAAGGGATAAGTCCGCCTTTGCACAAGTATCTCAAAGTTTGTCAATTGTGTTGTGTTTCTTTTCTTTTGTACAATAAAGAGTTTACAGACATACATACTATTTTCTTTTATCCTTTGGCAACATAAAAAGAACTTTAAGTTTTAAGGAATAATACTCATTATAATTTATAAATTAAGTTATAAATCTTAAGAAAACATGATGTTTCTATATACCAAACATCGAATTGCAATGATATTTTACTACGTATATAGCTTTTTTAATACACGATAAAGGTCAATGGTAATGACTAATTTCACCAAATCTATAATATTTCGTTAAGTTTTTTTGCTAATCTATTTGAATTGTATGCTTTTGTATATGTTAAAATGGCTAAAATGCCAAACGTATGTTTAGTTTTTAAGAACAAATAGCTAAATTCTTATAAATGAATTCTTATCAATACAACCAAACGACTAAAGGTGTATAAAACTTCAACTCAAGGAGGGCATAATTACTAAATTGACAAAGGTATTTTCTTTTTTTTTGCACAAAATACTAAACGTCCAACATTTGTAAACTAGAAAAATGGCAAAAGACTGAACGACAGTAAATCTTAAAATGGCAAAAGGTAACAGTACTAAAATGAAAATAATGAAAGTGATGCTGCATTAAGTGATTTGCTTCCCAAATTTAAGCGTTTTTTGAAAGACTAAAGCGCCAAAAAAAGTTAAATTTTGCTCCAATCACTTTGAAACCTAGACAGTTTGATGCAGAAAAATTCGCTGATTCTGGTGATATGCATAACTCATTTTAGCCCAAAGTGTCGCTTTAGTACTTTTGCCTGCCGAGCGACGATATCCATTATGCGTCTAAGATTCCTACCGCAGCGAACAAAAGAGCTGATGATCTTGAAACGGCTGAACCGATTTTGATAATCATGTCTAAGATCCATCGCTAAAAAAACCAGCTTTCAAATAAAAAAACCGCATTCAAATCGGTCCACCCATTGAAGAGCTACGGTGCCCAGACAGACCCACACAACACACAGACACACAGACACACAGACACCAGACACACGATAGCGGTCAAACTTATAACACCCCTCTTTTTCGTCGGGGGTTAAAAATATCAAACTCGTAAATCAACGCAATCATAACCTAACCAACAAAAAGTTTCAATATCTCAAAAACGGCTGAACCGATTTTGATAAAACATGTCTAAGAACCATTGCCAGAAAACCTGCTTTCAATTAAAGAAAAACCGCATTCAAATTCGGTCTAACCCGTTTAAGAGCTACGGGGCACAGACAGACAGACAGACACTCTCAGACACACAGACACACAGACACACAGACATACAGACATATAGACACACAGAC
>NC_133479.1:13480063-13559630 GCF_025370935.1 Choristoneura fumiferana | reverse complement strand
AAAAAAAAACAGGTTTAGTCATGATAAACAAACTGTCATTTGCGAAACGTTTTGCTCTGTGTAGTACAGGCGTTTCCAACCTTTGGGTTTTAACGGCACACTTTTTGTTCATCAAAGTTCTACGGCACACCAATAAAATAAAATAAAACAGCCAAGGGCGAGTCGGGCTGGCGCGCACAGGGCTCCGTTTAGTAAAACCATATTATGTATAACATGACAGACAGCAGAGGCTTATTAATCTTACACGCGACGCGTCAGTTGATTTCGTACTATTTTCTCATTAAAGTAGCTATACATGGTTTCAATGCACCATGCACTTCGCGGCAACCGCAACACACCGGTTGAAAATGTCTGGGGTAGTAGTTTGATAAATGCGGTGGTAACATACAAATATGTATGTATATGCAAAAGCTATGTATTTGATTTAATTTTGAGTACCTAACTTCAATAGAAATTTTAGCATTTTAATTTAAGATAGCGAAGTATAATTGCGGCCTCATAATGCTAGTACCATCACGATTAATTTTTGAGTTAGCAACAAGTGTTTATCCAAACGTAACTTCGTTTTAAACTTCTGTCTGACTAATTTCTGAATGCAGAAGATATTTTATATTTATAAGCGTGTGCTTGCGTAAAACGTACGTAAATAAGTTGATGTAAACAGTACGTTGTTTTATGTACTAATAACATATTATTATCGGTATAGAAATCCGACAGTTAGCAGGACGTGATATATTTAGGCATCAATTTTCAATGCCATGGTTTCGATTCCGTGAATGTAAGAAAATAATAGTAAGGCTAGATTATTTTCCATCTTTATTTCCAATAGCATACCAATTTATAGTAAAGTTCCTCTTTGATACTCACCCAGGCTGTTTGCCAAATTTCAAAGCTAGAATCTAATGAAACTACGCACACACGTGAGCATGCGCATTGTATGTCTGTCAATCATTTGTGATGATGTTTGAAATAAAACTTTAGATTAACGCGTAAAATTGCAACTAGCCAATTTCAATTATTCTTGTTTCATTTTATTATTAAGCTTCATAATGGATAAGGTAGAGGCATACAAACAAATGTGCGTGAAAAAAAAAAACCGTTAAGTCAAAAGTAATATGCGAAGGTTGGTAGCTTCGTAGATACACTTAGGGACAATTAATGTACATTTATAGGCAGGAACTGGAGTGATAAGCAAGTTGTATAAATAATTTAGGCCAGAGATGAGGTACCTATATGATTTTATTTTTGAGGGAATTAGTGTTGTAGCTGGGGCCTTTGTCCGTATTAAGTTAAGCCATCGATCATTAAAGCTATTCAGTGCATTTATATCTTCCTACCGTTTCCTCTATCTTACTTCAAAACTCATCAAAATTTGTTCAGCATATTAGACAAAGGATTTAACTGACAGTTAGGTGGACGCCGACTTTGCGTTACTTAGTTGAAAAATTGAGTTTCGGCATTAGTAACTAATGGTTAAGGTGACGTCGCAGAGTCTGGTTGTATAAGTGCAAGTAGGTACGAGATATGTTATCGCTATTTCTTAAATTAAGTACCATAAGGATTTCAAATGCGACGTAGAATTAGGGTCAACTGCCTATATATAGTTTTGAACGTTATTATTTCTGCCATTGCAATTAATAATGCACTATTACTGTTACTATTACTAGAATTACTTATTGCCGTTAATTATTGTTTTCACATCAGTGTATGTTTTCTTATCCCAATGCTGATTTATTCTAAAAATAGGATTTCATCATCAAAAAGGGTTTGAGAATCGGTTGTACAACTCATTGTGGGCACAAGCGTTCTCCCGACACGTGTGCTATAGGAATAAGCTAAACTATTTCATAGTTGTGCAGATTTCTCGCGATGGTTCTACGTAATTGTTTTCATGTGGGTAGATTTATTAATTCATTTTGCTTCAAATATAGTGATTATGCTTTTGATTATGTTAGCTCCCATATTCAGATGTAGATATGGATATGAATATAGTAGATATTTAAAGATCTGGGTTTTCCCATTATTTACCTACTCTACGTTTGTTTGGCATTTGAGTTATTTACAGGTGTATTTAATTAATCATTGATTATTTAAAGTCGCGACTTGTGTGAGGGAGTTTTTCTGTTGTAGTAAGTAGTGCGATTGTTTTCAGAAAATAGGCAGGGTCTCACTATGATGAGGCGTTTCTTCTACCTAGTATTTAATGATTGTGCGTCTCGCATATGGTATGTTAGGAGAGTTCGGGTAGGCCGCACACAAACAACCAAGAGAATAGTTGATTAATTTTAGGTAGGTTTATGTCATAAGTGTGTCTTTGTGACGTACGTAAAAATTCACGGTATGGTAAATAGTTGATTAATTACTGCCTTATCATTTCGCAATTATTAATTATAATAATTTTAGATCAAAATGAGCTCCATTTAAAAAATATTAATACTATTCCACTTTTAATCAGTTCTATTCTTGATTAGTAATGAAACCAGTTTAATGTTTAACTGCGTTTTAAATAAAGAAACGTAGGTCGTTGACATTTAACGCATTTAATATACCTACCATTCTTATTTTACTACTTCATGCTTAGAGTAAATAGGTACTGGAAACGTTAGTAAACGTAGTGACTCCTCGGTATTTTAAAAATCTTGTCTCTAAAATTATTTATAAGTTGCGGTTATTACTATATATAAAAAAACGGTTCTTATATTTCAAACATAAGTTGAAGGCTTGGAAAAATTTCAGCTAACTACATATAATTATGGAATAAAAAAAATACAAAATTATGTTAGGTAGACACTAGGTGATTGGAGAAAGTAATAAATTACTTATTTTGGGGTCTAATTAACTTTAAAGTTTCTACATAATAATTATTACTTACATCTGAGTTGTCCTTAGGGACTGTTGAGATGATGTGGGAATGTGAATGTTTACTGACAATTTGACTGGAAAAAAAAAAAAACTTACGACTTGACTCTACTCTAGTATGAGGGACTATAACAACTCGGCAGTTCTGTGGATGATAAGGATGGTTTTTGTTGGCACTTGACTCCTGATACAGCACTCAACCAATGATTTTTCTTGTGCAAAAGGTGATAGGTTAAGTCAAAATTGACATCAGCGTTGACGCTGGCACCAGAAAATTCATCACTATACGATTTCCACCCAAGCTGATGCTAAGGTGCTAATGCTAAATCGCCACAACACTGCACATTCCCAAAAGACTGGTGTCTATTGTATTGGAGGAGTATTTTGGGGTGGGCTGTTGATTAACGGATGTCTGTAACCCACGATGAACAGGATACCGTACTTTATGTACACTGATGTTTGCGCTCAAACAATCCGGCCTTGGAGAGTTATATTGGCGGTTCCATTTTCGGTCGACAGGCAGATGCAAGACTGGGGTGGAGGAGCCATATAATGCTATTAGAGCTGACTGCCTCACAACCAGTTCCTCTATCTAACGCTCCCTCGTGGTGTGATAGTTATTCATAATTAATCAGTCAAGGGGCTCGAAATATTCTTCTATTTATTTAGTCACTACCTTTTGGCATATGTACTCATTACACAACAGGTTCACTCACGAGAAAAGTGCTAATAAATTGAAGTAATAATTATACTCGAATATACTTATAAATGATTATTTCGATACTTTCTCCAGGTTATTTACGCTTCATTAGGTTAAAATTAGGTACGCTTTATTATTTACCTTTTTTTTAAAATAATCCGCGATCTTAATCAAATCAAACATGTAAAACTTAAATTAATGAAGTTTGGATCTACGTTCGATATTATATATACTGAAGTAGTATAGTAATATGGTTTCAGTGACAAGATATCGCGTATTAATGTTAACTAGGGGACAGTTATGCGTAACTAAATTCTTAGATGGGTTGCAAAAGTGGGAAATGTGATAATAATTAATTTAGAATTTAAAATTATTGCTTACATCGGAGCCACCTAAGAATTGGTGGATTGTTGTAACACGTGGAAAAGAGATTGGAGGAGCATGAATGTGAATGTGTATTGATTTCCTGATCATATGACGTGACCAACTTGAAAAAAATTACTAGACATTACCAAGTTGAGGGGTTATAACAATACAATAGTTCTGTGGATGGCAATGATGGTTTATCGGCGCTTAACCTTTGATACAGCACTCGTCAAATGGATTTCTTGTGCAGATGGTGATAGGTTAAGTCAACAATGACATCAGCATTGAAGCTGGCGCCAGAAATTCATTACTATACGATTTCCACCCAAGCAGATGCTAAGGTGCTAATGCTAAATCGTCACTACACTACACATTCACCAAAGGGCTAGTGTCTATGGTGCTGGAGGGATGTTTAGGGTTAGACTGTTGATTAACGGATGTTTATGACCCACGATGACGGATACCGTACTTTATGTACACTGATGCTTCGCGCTCAACCATCCAGCTTTGGAGGAGGGTATATTGGCGGCTCCATTTCCGGTCGACAGGCAGATGCAAGACTGGGGTGGAGGAGCTGATATAGTGCTATTAGAGCTGACTGTCTCACAACCAGTTCCTCTGTCCGACGCTCCCTCGTGGTGTGATGAATGATCCATAATCAAACTGTCGAAAGGTCTGAAGATTCCTCTAGTTACTTTGGTCAATACCTTTTGGCATAAATACTCACCACGCCACAACTTTCATTCATGGGAAGAGCGCTTATAAATTAAAAGTGATAATTAAGACTCATATATTTGTGAAAGGTTGTTGAAATGTTTTTTCCAGTTTAACAGTTTCCACTTACAAAAACATTTGGGGGTGATTGAAACGGAACAAGAGACACCTTGTACCGCTTCGTTCACAAATATATGAATAAATAAATAAATAAACATAAAATTAAATAACTACTGCAAAGTTCACAATGTATTAAATAAGCCTCTGTTGTTTACCACGTCTGGTCCTTATTATTCGGTTAATCGCTTATTTACTTACATAAATAATCATATTAAACATAAGCAGAAAATTTGACTTTATATAACCACAAACAAATATTTAGATTTAAATGAGATATAATATACTTGATGATAAAACAATAAAGCTCTTCGTTTTTCACAGCTCTATACATTATTCAAACTTAGAACTAACCTTCGCTTCCATTCATCGTTCGTGTTTTAAATTAATATGACTATCTCATCTCATCGTTTATCTCTTTTACATGTTGTTTAAAATCAACCTTCAGTTTCGTTCGTCGTTCATTATTCAGAGTCGTATACCTGTCTCGCTCTTACTCTTACAAACTCTATTGCTTTCGGACTTTCGCGGCTCGATTCAAACTGGAAGGTTCTTCAATTATCGATCGGGGGATGAAAAAAGAAAAATGGAGGTTTTTGGGGGCATTCGGTTCTGGGATTTTGGGAAGGGAAGGTCGTTACGCTGCCGCGTTCTTATTAATTTTAATTTATTTTATGATGGAGCTTGCGGATTGGTATTGAGAGACCGATGTCGCTGGGGAGTACTCATGCGTTTTTGTTTGTTCTTTCGCTATTAGTCCTCCCGTCTCTTGAATCTTTGATCGTAAATAGGCTGGCAGGCCGGCGGAGAGTCTGATGTCGCTGGGCAATGCTCACGCGTTTTTGTTTCGGTTCTTTCGCTGCTAGACTTCCAGCTTAGATCTTTATTCTGTGAGGTCTGATTTGAGCCTCGGGGTTGGATACCTTGCGGTGCTAACGAAAACCCCCGCTAGAATCTCCGCGGTCACCATTACCCAGGAACCAGGAACTGTGAGGTCAGACATGTATTTCTTTATCTTGTGCAACGAGTCATGTAAGTACGCCCTTGTTGACTTTACTCATTTACTGTTGTGTGCTATATATATAATATATGTGTGCTTAGGGACTTAATAGAAAACATAAAAGAAAAAAAATAATCTATTAAAATTTCTATGTCTAAGGTTGACACAATTATGGGATACCTACTAATAATTCCATTCCAGAAAATTCTCGACATTTATGTGTTATATTTGGTCAAAGCTAGGCATGTAGCAAAGTTCTATTCTTGACAGGGGAACGCTATTCATGTACTGAGAGCCAGACTGAATAAATCGTTAATGCATAAACTATCTGCTATCGACAGATTCTTACAAAACAATAATATAAATAATTGCAGTATTCTTAAAGTGGGTAACTTATATTGTGTTTGACTGTACAGACGGGGAGACCATTACCTCCATCCAATAGATATTAAGTTGGTTGGTATTCTATTTCTCTAAGATAAATCCATAGGTAGTGAATGAATACTACTTACCTGCATAGCAAATAATCTGCCTTTACTTGATAGGATAAGAATACCCAAATTGAAATCTATAACCCGGTCTATAAACGGTCGGAGGTAATTAGGGGGGACAATAATTTATACATATATATTATTATATTAACCCTTTCTACATTAACCTCAAGCTTATAATTAATCGTTGAAATTGGTGATTGAGAATATTTCCAAATAAATCCTATAATTCTTCATGAGTATTCAATCAATACAAATACAAGCTAAAGTAAGAGTAAACCTAACACCTAGTACATTAATATATTATAGCAAAGAAAAATATATTTCATCTACAAACAACTCTCAAGCATTATCGCTTGTGATTATATACTTTACCTAGGTACAACATTTTAGCTTGCACTTGAGTCCAGAATTCCACCATTGTGGAACTAACAAAGCTAAAAATTAGAACTGGTAGGCGGATGAGAATTTGCTGTATACTATTGACTATCTAATCACTGGAATGTTGTTGTGAGCCTTTATTATTAAATAGAAATCATATAAATTCTTATGGTTAATTTATCAATTAAATAAACTATTTATAGCAAGAGTACTTTTGCCATACCATTATATTATAGGAAGGAAACCCAAATGCTATTTCTAATTGACTTGTATATACTGACTTTATGAATTTTATCACCTGGTGGACACATAAGTATATTACCTATATACAACTTTATTGTCCTGCATTTGAGCCCTAGAATGCTCTTTATTTACTTAACTAATCCATTTAATTCTGTGTGCTTATTTCCAATTGCTGAAGTAAAATGGAAAACTTATAATACCATATTCCTGTTCTACCTATCGCTCACACAATATCCTTATAGTGTGGGTAGTATTCTTTATATCCCCATTATACTATAGCAAAAGGAAACATTATCTTATTCTCATTTTGTTTGTGTTTTATTAAACTGTTTTCATTTGGCTTATTTTACTGTTTTTATTTTACACTGTGTTTTTACTAATCCTGTGTTCTTCCCTTCTTAGCATTTTAGAAATCTTGGTTTGTTATTATAGCTAGGTGTTTAAAAGTCATGATTTTAATAAACTTCACAGACCTATATAATCACTAGGTTAATCTCCTTAAATCTTAGATATTTTACTATGTTCTACCATAAGCATTTATTAATGCGCTTTATTTCAGAATGTCATACCTTAGAGCTATACTTGTTCCTCTCAAGTAATCATGGATACAACTTGCCCCTGTTCCCCTAACAGCATTCCATAACATACTACAGCATTCTATATTCCTAGTCAAATTAGTTATTTTCTAGTAATGTGTTCTTAGCTGCGTTATAGGTAGGTAGATAATTAGTTGTAGCTTAAATTCAGACCAACCAATCTTTACTTCTTCACTAAAAGTACCGTATGGGTTACCTAAGACGGACACAACGAAGGGTCAATCATTTTATTTAGGCACTAGACAACCACTAGACGATCACATGGCCAATTCACATCATCACGCTATCATATAGTAGGTATCGGACATCCCAGTAGGACTCATAAGCTCTAGTTATATAGGTAGGCTGCATATAGGTAGGTCATAGCTTGAGCTTCTAGGTTTAGCTTTGAGCTTGGGAGCTTTGATTAAATTGGCAGTTGGCTTCAGCTTTGAGTTGGAGAGTTTAGATTATTTGAGAGAGGGCAAAAAGTTTTTTATATGGGGGGGGGTTAGTTACAGCTTTATTGGTATAGGTTGTGCGCGTCCATCAGATAGTCAGTAACGTTATTCTTAGAAGTATCATTTACATTATCATTTTAAATAATTGCCTTGATCTTGATAAATGTATCACAGAATGCAGTAAACAACTGGCTCCTTTTTCTTAGCTTATTTAACTCTCCACTTCATTTAATAACCGAGCGTTTTTTCTATTCCCAAAACTTGCATTTTTATTGCAGTCACAGCTCACAGCGCATTTTCTTTTACGGCATACTTAAACTATTTTACGGACGGACCTTCTGAAATTGCAACCGATTTCGCTATATTCATTTCCTTCATACTTATCAATTTTACTGACTAGCGACCTATGAGTTATGGGGGCACCCAACTTTTATTATTACGACTTGATGCCGGGTCACATGTGTCGGACCTCAAATAGATACAACTTTTATAACCGGCATGCATTACAAAGTTAGTCCCTAACTCGATCGACGATTTACGCCAACGGACGCTACATGATTCCTTTATCAACCGTACGAGTATGGAGTATTAGACTAAATTTCAGCGTTTATAATATTTTTGAGCACAGCAAGGTCACGTTAAGAATCACGTCAATTATTAAAAAAAAAACTGCCATGTATTTTGAAAGCAAAATATGTAGTATGATATGATGATAATCAAGGCTAAGAAAAATATGTCTGACATAACATTTATGTTATGAGTGCATTTATAACGTCGACAAAATTGAATAAGAACCATTTTTGAAAGGTAGAAAAAAAAGGTAGGTTGTAGCGTGAAGTCTAGTCATTGAATCATATTTTAACAAGCTCAAGGTCTACAATAGTTCATTGTGTCTTAAGGGCGGTAAATAAGGAATTACGAACGAGAGTCTATTAGAAGCCCGAAGTCGAATACTGAGGGCTTTAATGAGTCGATGTTCAATATTGGCGATACCTTATACTTCGTTTTTTTTAGGATTAGAAATAAGGTAAACAATCTTGACGAGTGTTTTTGTTGAAAAACGTTTTTAATAGAACAGTAACTATTACTTATGATACGAAAATAATGTAAACGATCATATGTCCTTGCTAATTGTTACATATTTGCTGTGACTTATTTTTCAAAAGTGTTTTTCAATAAAAAGACACGTCAAAATCGCTTACCTTCTTTCTAATGCTAAAATAATACATTATGTCTTAAGGGCGGTAAATATGGAATTACAAACGAGAGTCTAATAGAAGCCCAAAGTCGAAGACTGAGGGCTTTAATGAGTCGATGTTCGTAATTCTAGTACCGCTCGTGCGACATACAATGTTTTTTTATCACATTGGCGAGTAAAATTTCATATTTCTAAAAGAAAAAATAGAATTTTTCCAAATATTGGCGATACCTTAGGCTGCGCTCTTGTCTGCGCCGCCCTCCCCCTCCCCCTCCTGCAGTATGTGCCTGAGCCGCGTGTGCGTGTGGGCCAGCGCGCGCAGCAGTATCAGTTCGGGCACTGACTCATTTACCGACCTTGGGCTTCATGACAAGAAAATTAGTCCGGGATATTACTCATATACCGACCATGGGTTTCGTGACAAGCACATTAAGGTCGAGAGTTTTATTTGGGGGGTTGCAACCAAGGTAGCCTGCATGTTACGACACTGTTTACGAGCAAGTGTGATGAAAAAAATGAAGTGTAGGCTGCGCTCTTGGCAGAGCCGCCTGCTCCCTCCCTCAGCATGTGCCTGAGTCGCGTGTGCATGTGGTCCTGCTGGTACGCCATGCGCGCGCAGCAGTATCAGTACGAGCATTGACTCATTTACCAACCTTGGGCTTCATAACAAGAACATTAGTACGGGCAATGACTCATTTACCGACCTTGGGTTTCATGACAAGCATATTAAGGTCGAGGGTTTTATTTGGGGGGTTGCAACCAAAGTAGCCTGCATGTTACGACACTGTTTACGAGCAAGTGTGATGAAAAAGACTATACATTGCCTCATGTTTGATATACAATCTTTTCACCAGCGCATAAGTGTGGTGGATTTATTACCCGTCGCGTTGCCATATAAAATCAGCAGGACATAATGTTCCCTCAAAACGTGTCTCGGAGTGGCTGGCGATCTTACTCAAAAAGAGAAGAGCACGAATTGAAGCAAGGTAGTCGGTTGTCATCAGCTCGATCACTAGCCTGATCTGGGAGGAGATCCGCTACGAATCGGGCACATTGGAAAAATATGGAGGTGTGTTAGATATGCTTAACGATGTGCGCAGCAAAGATGTGCTGAAAAAGAATAAGAAGGAACAAACGATCGTTTTTCCGACACTTGATAATAGCTAGCCAGCATAAACAATAAAGTCATGATTGTAGCATTGCTCATTATACGGGATGTTGCTACCTTTGTCTTAATATAATATTTCAAAGGTCTAATCTGACGAGTCCTTACTCAAATCGTGATTCGAAGCTCGTAATCAGGTTATCTACTTATACATTCACCGACATTTTAGTAGGCACCAGATTATAATCGAATATATACCACTCGAGACAACTTCACGGAGGTTATATCGAGTTACATATCAAATTAGCTCGTAAATTTGTATGCCGATAGACTCAAGGCTATACCAGTCGTAACGAGACTGTCTTGATACTAAAACATATTATTACATTGTTATCATATCGCAATACCGTTTTACAAGTATCTTCCTAAAGTTTAGTATTGTTAGCGGACACTATTGATAGTTTCAGAATCTATACTGTTCATTTACTACAAACCACACTGTTGATAGTCATATAATATATTCATAGGTGTGTGTGTGTGTGTGTGTGTGTGTGTGTGTGTGTGTGTGTGTGTGTGTGTGTGTGTGCATAGTTCCATAGGGATACCAATAACCGAATTCTTCGCAAACTATATCGCGGCCAACAGAACATTATATTTTTGTAACATACTCTAACAGCTGATTACAACTGAGTGATAAATAAAAATAGTAAATTTGTATATACATTTGTCAGCTTACTAATTATACCTTTTTACAGTAATAAATTTCTACAAAGGTGATAACATCATAATGATTCAGGCCTAAAAAACCGTCGTAAATCATGAAAGTTTACTTACTAACAAATTAGATATACCTAAATAAGTATAAAAGCCCGCCCATTGTCAGTAGAACTCGCCGAACGAGGGTTCCGTAAAAAATTGTAGGTTTCTTCTATCTAGTATCTATAAATATCCAGTGTTATCAGAGCCCTTCTCGTGAGCAAAATGTGCAGTGTGGGTAGTGAAAGACGGACAGATATAAAAAAAGCAAGACCTTAATTATTAAAGCTACCTTACTAATAGATTTCAAGTTTCTAGGACAACTAGAGGTTACTATAGATTATGATTCCCCGGCACTTTGTATAAAAACTCCTAA
Source organism: Choristoneura fumiferana (assembly GCF_025370935.1). Classification (NCBI taxonomy): domain Eukaryota; kingdom Metazoa; phylum Arthropoda; class Insecta; order Lepidoptera; family Tortricidae; genus Choristoneura; species Choristoneura fumiferana. Next base: position 13,548,288 of record NC_133479.1, on the reverse strand, counting down.
GATTGTAATTATGTTTTGATTGAGTTGATTTTTACACTTCTCTAAGAAATGGGAGCGCCAAAGTTCGCAAAGGTACTCTTCGCTAGCCATACCGTAATTTTGTCCGAATCATCGTTTGTCATACTTTTAAGCTTAAAGTTTTCTGAATTTTTTAAATGGTCGTCCTATAGAAAACTATTTATAAAAATTCTGAACAATTATTGGATTCAGAGAAAAAAGAGTTATGACAAATGATCATTCTGATATACATTACATTCTGACTTTTAACAAGTATGCTAGCCGATATGGACCCCCATGGAATATCAAATTTGAGTATTTTAATTTTATTTAAGTTTGCACCTCAAGTTACCTTCACGCTTCTCTGACAAAAAGGGTCATGAGATAGGTACGGACGGACGGACAAACGGATGAACATTATTTTAAATTCCAATTCAAATCGATCTATGTTTGACCTAAGGCCTCTCAAACAGAGGATCATGAGTTCGTGCCCAGACACGCTTTAAGTTTTTCGAAATTTCTTTAAAAAAACTGTTAGGAAATCGGTTTACATACGCAAAAAAAAAAAATGGTATGTGTGAAGTTCTCAATTCACACTAGGTCTACGTGGAAACTAGAGCCTGAAAACGTAATAAACGATTCCTTATAAAACAACCTTCCTTAAGCTAGTTGAAAAAGATTTAGGTACAGTGCGTCCGCAATACTTGGAAGTTTACCTGAAACTTCGGGGTAAAAGCTCACTTTGCGGGTAACTTTTCTGACTACGTTAACTTTTACCCAGTAGAAGGGAGTTGTGAATTTCGTAGGATCACCTAGTTGACGTCATATCTGAACTTGGGTGAATGGAACTCGGGTAAACAATGAGATTTACGGCGTTTGTGTTTTGTTTAAAGTTGGGATCTATTTTTAAGTTTAATACTGGTTTGCGAAGGATAGTTTGATACATTATTTTGTGGATAATTCATTAATAATGCAACACAAACTATATTCATGAGTTAACTACAGTATAGTAGTTAGTCTAAGCTAAGTCTGGTATACATCTCAACAAACTTGCAAATAACTTGCAAAATTCATTGATAAACTTCCAAATTTTGAAATTAAATTTCAACTCCACGTACAAATTTAACCGCGCACTTTACCTATCCAAAACAACACGATCAACACGATCCCAATAGCACGGCGAACTGTTAATAATTAGGGATCATATCAAGGTCCCTCATGGGGTCGGAATACTTCGTTACGTTAACAGAATAACCTAAAATTCCGAGGCCCGAAGGTAGAAGCGTTAATGAATTCCTTTGTGGTAACGGTAACGACATTGAACGCGTTACTCTGCAACTCAGTTACATAGCTTGACTAGTAATCACGTAAATATTTGCAAACAATGTTAGAATGTTTGAGAGCAAAGTGGTGAAGGAGAAAATTGCCTTACAGTAGGTAACCAAAGGCGACTGGTTGCCAAAACTAAAAAAAAAATAAGTTGAAAGAGACCAAAAATAAAGGCTTATTATAACTCTTAGAAGATAAGAATTGGCTAATAGCCAATAGTTCGTTGCCAACGTTCGCGTTACAATCAGGTACTTATAAGCAAGCTCATGAAAGTAAATTAATAATGCAACTACCGTCTGTTAGGTCTAATTAAGTTTGTCCTGGTTTATGTAGCCCTGTTGGTGGGAAATCCGCACGCACCGAGTTTTTGCAGTTATCTCGAGAGCCATATGAAAATAAGACCTAAATTTTGGCTATTAAAGTATGTTTTTACTACCTTCTATCTTTACATTTTTATGCACACTGGTATTTTAAGACAAATCAATGTAATGTAGCCATGAATGTTGAGGCTTGTCACAATAGTCTTTGGCTGTTTTATTTTTATTACGAGGGGTTTAGACTAGTAATGTGACAATATTTTCTGTATGAGTCGACCAAATAAAACCAATTAGGAAAAGTATTTTCAGTCATTGAATATATATGATATTCGTGATAGACAAAACACATTTGTTGTAATTTTTTAGAAGTCATCTTATACATTTGATAAAATACACTTGGTGTGAGAAAATAATCTTTCGATATCGAAAAAACCAAACTGAGACATGGATGCACAGAAAAACCAGAAAAAGAGACCAGCACTGGGAATCGAACCCATGTCCTCAGCATTCCGTGCTGCGTGCTATAACCCCTACACCACTGCTGGACAGGAATCTAGACACGAATTTTTCCCATGCATACATATCTCAGGTTGCTTATTTAAAAGACTCCAAAAAACCAATCACAATCTTTCGACTTCGACTGACGTGATGAGTAAAAGCAGCATTCTTCTGTAGGTAATGTTGCAGCATATTTTTGCTGATGTTCTCTTTGATTTCAATTTCTTTATTTTGTAATAAGGTATTCATATTTTAATTGTAAGGTATTATATCTTGGATTTTTGATATAACTTTTTACCTTTTGATAAACACGTTTACCTTTTGGTCGCAGTATCAGTAATGAAATTGACTTTTCAATATTAAAGACGATCTCTAAAGACTCTTGTAGTTTTACTTTGACTCATCACTAGTGCTACTAAATTGCCACGAGTCACCGATGTAAAGATGAGCGTTTTGACTTTTGAACTACCTATTATTTTATTACTAAGCGTTCATATTTCAAAGCGGCTCTGGAGAGGACGGAAATGAATTGAATCATTATTGTAATCAAATTATATTAATTCCACGATTAAAACGACTAATCAGGTCAACCTTAAAATGAACAAGTACACGCAAAGTTATTCAAAATAATGCAAAAAGGAGCGCTTTTACAGCCCTATTACTACCTCCAAGAACATTGTGTTACCACACCGCGGATCAAATACAATTTCCCTTTTCCGTCGCTTTTACAACCTTGACTCTTACGTCGTTGAGTTTTAGTTTATATTACAATTGCGGAGGTGAAAAGATATCTGTGGAATCCTTTAAATTTGGAATATTACCTGGCTGCCTGTAAGCATGGGCGTGAAAAATGCACGAGTCAGTGCTTAGAGCTAGTTGGTGAGCAGCGAGCTCGAACCCAGGAGCAAGCCTCATAAACTTCTCATATTTTAAGGCTGTTTAACACGGTTCGTAGCAATACGACTGTACGATGGAGTTTGTAACCGAGGTGATATTAGCTCGCACACATAAATTAAACATCTCCACGGGAACTTGCCCGTAGCACCATTTAAAGTTAATGTTGCACGTCAGTGATGTCATTTCCCTGTTTTTCCCCCAGGTCGTCTGTATAAGTCAATAGCACAAAAATTGGTTATGGCAAAGGGCAAAGTCGAAAAATCTAGAATAATAAAGTATAATCTACCACAAAAAGATGCTGAAAATAAGGATAACGTTTCATTGGTGAGTACAGTTGGTCTACTAAAACCTGTGAAAACACGAAAAACGTATGTTGATTGACAGAGAGGCGAAAAGATTACGACATTTATTTTAGAAGTAAGTACACACCTTAACATTTAATTTATAATAAATAATAATTATTATTTCAAAAATAACAATTTTACAATGGTGTGTTTACAATTAGAAAACTACGTGATACTACTTTGTTTTTATTCAAAACGTCGCACTTGTTGACGTGAAAGCTGTCACAGAACGCTTCTCTATTCGTTATGTCAATACAATTTACGGAAAGTGTAAACAAACCAATTTCATCAAATTTCTTGTAGAAACACCCACTGGATCGAATCAATAACACTTTTATCTATAGTTCGTGTCGTTTAACTAGACGTCTAATCACTTTTTTCACCGAAATTAACTTGATTTCAATATTTAATTTTCATTTAAAATTTGACGTTATTTCTTGAATGAAACTTGTGTATAATCTGTAGTAGCATAGACTAACGTAGAGATGGTGAAAAAAAATGATATTTTAAAAATCGATTAATGCTCCATTGAATAAGCGATTATTATTTATTTACCTTAAAATTAAAAAATAGTTACTGCTTTTATAATTGAATAAACAGTATTTGGAATTAAATTAAGTATTGTAAATAATAAAATAGACAAAAATACTTTGAATGAACTAAAATAATTTCCTTGCTCACCCGCGACCTTATGATAGTTAAGCTTATGCAAAATATGCGTGTTCATGCAGTTCCTCCACCTCCACACTGTAAGAACATACACAAACACACAAACCTAAACTTGAACCTAAAAATGATGGTTTCGAACTCAACTAGAGCTCATCTTCAGAGTAACACAACCTATGTATGTATGTGTATGCTACCAGTTGTTAGACTAACAAACCACAACAACCGTTTTAATTTGTCACTGAAACTCCCCAAGTGCCCACGTATATTTTTCTCAAACAAAACAAAACTACCCACAAAATATGAATTAATTTTAATCGTCATATAAAACTACCTTGAATTTTTATTTATTTACTGTCAAGGCGTGTTTTATTAACTGCCATTGCTGAAATTAGACCCAAGCCGTAGCAAGGGAGATGATACTAAATTTACCTGCTCATTATTATTAGACCCCATACTATTGTACCTAATTATCTCCATGCATTCTAGCACAAAGACGAAACCCCTTGCCGCAATAATGTCTTCATACGAATCCGAGTCCGATAAAGTATGATTTAATTCTAACAGATGTTTGTCAAAATTCGATCTATCAGGATGCTCATTCCTATATGCTGAAACAAGCTCTTTAAATCTAGCATTTAAACTGCAACCTGTGTGACCTATATTTATATACTTTACTGCAGTCATTACAAGTGAGCTTGTATACCTACACCCGATCTAGTTCCTTTATCCACCTTATCTTTGTGGTTACGAAGTCTAGAGTACAGTTGTTAGTCTTAAGAGTTGTTAGTTGGGGAGTTACAGTGACAAATTAAAACGGTTATTGTGTTAAAATTAGTCTGCCACGAATATAATAATAGATTGTGACTTCAGGGCGGTAAATAAGGAATTACGAACGAGAGTCTGAGGGCTTTAATGAGTCGATATTCGTAATTTTAGTACCGCCCGTCCGACATAAAATATTTTTCATCACATTTGCGAGTAAAATTGTATAATTTGTAAAAAAAAAACTGCGCTCTTAGACCGGGAGATGGTGACACAAAATATTAGATGATTTGTACCAGTATGGCGGTTCTTCAGGGGTCTAATTACGGAATGACAAAAAAGAAAATGATGGTCATAGCGCGGTACTGGCGGCCCAATCGCGTGGGCGTTAATCGAACGTGTCGGATAAATAACAAGTGTCGAACGATTTTTTCCACAAAAATGATTGTATTTTGCACAGCTAATCATCGTCGAGTAGCCATTCACGAAATACACCATGGTCCAAATGGCCGCGATACCGCCGGAAAGGAGTATTATTTTTCTTTCGCAAAGCAGCAGTAACAGCAGCAGCAGCAGCAGTTGCAGCAGGCGCAGCAGTATTAGTACGGGCACTGACTCATTTACCGACCTTTGGCTTCATGACAAGAAAATTAGTACGCGCAATGACTCATTTACCGACCCTGGGTTTCATGACAAGCACATTAAGGTCGAGGGTTTTATTTGGGGGGTTGCAACCAAGGTAGCCTGCATGTTACGAAACTGTTTACGAGCAAGTGTGATGAAATAACATTTTACGATGAATCGCTGCGAGCTTTTTGGGCCAAATTCCATGGGGGTTATTTCTTCTTTGTTATTTTGTATATTTTGTTATTTTATTTCAATTCTATTGCTTACTTACTTTTTATTTTTTAATGAAGCTCTCCTTTCTTTCTACATATTATAGATCCAACTATCACCATCATCACATTGATATAGGCACGTCATGAAATGGCGCCATGACCACTACTGTGATATGCCTATTAATTTCATGATCTGCCTAAACTAGCCAAATCATGAAACGGCGGCGTTTCATGATATGCCTAGGAATTTCGTGATCTGGCGGATTTTACGATCGGCCGCCGACATACATTTATCCAAAATACTATACGGAGCACGACCGTTTTTTACCCCACCGAATAACGTAGGTAACGTGGCTTTCAAATATTGAAGCAAATTATATTCGCAAGTGGCACCTTATTCAAGTTCATATCTTTCACATTTTTCTTCGACGATTTTCATTTTATTACTAACAAGGTATGAAACTTACTAAACTTTCATACCGCTGAGGAACGTTAGCTCGGCTCACTCGGCAAAAATATTAACACAGAATTTCTACACAAAGCGTTCTCCCATTAACATTACACCGATTGCATTACCAAGGCGTAACTGGCAAAAGAAAAACGGGTTAATTTCTTGCACGCGCTGAAAGTAATCAATCATGAATATGTAAGCTATGATTTATGGCCTGCTATAGAAACACGGTAACAAATCGTTTCTTTTTCTATTGTAAGGGCTTCATTAACGTTCTTTTGGCTGTTTTCGGGAGCTAGTTTTGATCTCCATTTGTTGTTTCACGAACCTATGTTTTGATCTATTGTGTTCAATTACATTGATTTTGATAATGATTTGAGGTTATGGTTCTTTCTGTAACACAATATTTGAATTGAAACAAACAAATAAAATTAAATTACAAAATATGGACATAGGTATTCACAACTCTGGACTTCAGTTCTGTGGTACGTGCAGTCTTGCCTACCTTTTTGCCGAAACCGCAAAAAGTTGCCGGTCAAATCCTCCGGAAAACCAGAAAAACCAGAACTTACAAAAACTAAGGGCCTGTTTTAACACTTGTCGACTAACTTTAAGTGATGGATATATCAGTTATGCCGTCTCTGTTTGCTTTGTCCGAATAAACAAAGACGGCATTATTTTTATCTGACACTTAAAGTTAGTCGACAAGTGGTGAAACAGGCCCAAAGTTTTGGGTTTAGGTTTTTAATCGGGACAAAACTTTTCGGATGTTCTAGGACCTCCTCCCGCTTTGTTTTGAAATTCCAGATCTGATGCAAGTCATTTTAATGGAAAATCCATTAAGTTGGCAACACTGGTGGTGTGGAAGGTAAGAGGAAACCACCTCACTATTTTTCCAAGAAAGTCGTCATGAAAGTCCACTGCTGATCATCATTCACAACCACGGTCAGTCTGTCAAGAGTGTTGATTGTCGACTGAAACAGTTCATCATCATCATCATTATGATCATCATCATATCAGCCATAGGACGTCCACTGTTTGACATACATAGTCCTCCCCCTATAAGCCTATAAGCCGTGGTGGCCTAGTGGTTTGAACTATCGCCTCTCAAGCATAGGGTCGTGGGTTCAAACCCCGGCTCGCACCTCTGAGTTTCTCGAAATTCATGTGCGGAATTACATTTGAAATTTACCACGAGCTTTGCGGTGAAGGAAAACATCATGAGGAAACCTGCACAAACCTGCTAAGCAATTCAATGGTGCGTGTGAAGTTCCCAATCCGCACTGGGCCCGCGTGGGAACTACGGCCCAAGCCCTCTTGTTCTGAGAGGAGGCCTGTGCCCAGCAGTGGGACGTATATAGGCTGGGATGATGAAGTCCTCCACCATAGACTTCCAGTTAATTTGTTTGGCAGCGGCTTGCATCCACCGTGAACCCGCGACTTTAACCAGGTCATCCGTCCATCTCGTTGGTGGACGTCCTACGCTGCGCTTGCCGATCCGCGGTCTCCACTCGAGCACCTTTCGGCCCCAGTGACCTGTTCTCCGTACTATATGGCCTGCCCATTGCAACCTCAACGAGCTAATTTCGACTAAAATAGTTGAAAGTAAGCAATTTAAATGATAGAAATCAAAAGCGCCTGTCACGTATATAATATATAAACTATCTGTGCGGTAGTTGCTAATCTTAACCATTAAAAACAAACAAACACTCATCAAATCATTTCTCTTCGTATGTAGTATAATTTTACATACTTACCTTAACCCTTAAGAACTTTCGGACTCAGTCTCATGTATTCTGTACCTACATAACATAGAATTGTAAAAGCAAGGCATCAAAATTCACTTTCCGAGCATTATTCAAACCCAAGGTGGCAGGTGGCGAGCTTACTATATTCCGGGAATCATTCGTGCCTTTGTTTCTGGCTATATACTACAAAGGGTAACATAGTTCCACGTGTAATGTTAGAACATAACGTCTAAGAAATAGCTTTGTTAATGATGGTAGGTACATTGTACTTGTACTCATTATTTTCTTCGTTTATCTACCAAATTAGAGATGTCATGTAAAAGGAAAGATTATAAACGCGTTAGCAAAAGATAATGATTGAGAAGATAAGGGTACTTAGATTTAACAAGGTATGTTTGATATCAATGAATCGGTAATTTTGTATGAAGGGTGGGCCAAATTTTGTGCCGCTGAGTATATTTTCACTTTCTGTACAAGAAATCAATACCAGTGTGTATTTGAAGGAAATCATTGGATATAGGTGGATTGGATGTATTGGTCGTACCTACTTTGTGACGTTCTAATGGCGAGGCTCTTGTTCAACCTAGTTATCCAGTTGGTGATGATGATGATGATGTTAAGTTTATCGAAGATAATGAAGGGGAAGTTATGACTTTTAATTTATATCGTTTCAAAACTTTCACACGATTTTCGCTCATACGAGAACTTATTATTGCACCCAAGGCACATACGCAATAATTTACAGCTAAAACTTACCTTGAAGTTTTGATCACATTGTAGCGGCCATCACGATTCGGCTCATTTTGTCTCCTCGTGACTATGACAATTATTATTGCAATAAATTTTAGCTATACATTTACAAATTCCTTTATTCTGTTTATAAGAGTACTGAAATATGTAGGTAGACATACTGTATTACAATGTTGGGCACTGGATTCCCCTCAGAATGAAATAGTTTGGCCTGTACTTCCCACACGGGCAAAAGGTTTTATTGGTGTACACGGTGCCTCTTACCATGCATCTGAGCTACTAACTTTTGTTTTATAACAATTTCAAATATCTTGAATATAGATAATAATTGATTGATCCTCAAAGTTTTAACGATACATCAGTCTAGGTATAGGGCATGGCGGTGTTATCGCTGTATCATGGTAGGAAACCAAAATTTCCTTGGTACGGGGGTCTTTAAATAATTTGACATTTGACATCTCTTTAAAACGAACAATGTGCTGTCCACTTAGTATTGTATTGCATACATTGAAAATAACATCTAATTTTTATGAAAAAAAAATTAACACTGGTGATGTTTTTAAAAAGTTGGGGAACAAAAGTAGTTAAAAGTTAGGCGAGTAGAATAAACCTTGCATTTAAAGCCTCATGGTTAGAGGTACCCTGTAGATCTCCGCAAAAGTAATATTATTACTAGTGGGTTAATTATTTACAAAACAATACAGTACTTACTCTTGTACTATATTCCATTCATGATATTCGTCAGAGTTAATAGCCCTTCAACAATTTGGAGGGTCATTACAATCTCAAAATAGCCAGTTGTAACAGATTGTTTGAGACAAATCTCTCTTTGTTGTCGATTCCCCGTAACTTTGTCATTAGGCTGATTGCAGGCCATTTTGCCATTAACGACGATTCGAATTGTGCTAACAAAATCATTGGCAATTAAAGTCGTCTTGCGTCTGGGGTTATTGGGGTATACTCGTAACTTAATTGCTGTATTTGTAATTTGAACTTTTCGAGAAACAGTTAAATTGTCTTCTGTAACGAATCGGACAAAAAGTAAGTTATCTATTTTGATTAAAAAATAAGTAGAATATATGAAAAAAATAGTTTTTTGAGTGCACTTGACGATATTTGAGCCCACATCTCTTGATTATACGCGCAAAGTAAGTTACCAACCACCACGCCTAGTGCCTTTTCTAAAAATCGTAGATTTTGTTGAGCAAACGATTTGCTAACAAAGACGAACAATATTTTTTCTTTACATCAGAAAATTTTTGGTAGATAGATGTGCTATTAGGCTGTGTAGTCATGGGATCTTTTGATTATTCATCAAATTTTTGAAGTCAAGCCATTGCAAGCGGGGAAATACACTCGCAAGAAAAAAAAACAATTGAAAAATAAAGCCAATGAAAATACAAGGTAAGCTTAAAAGACTTAGAAATAATACAAATACGATTGTTTTTCTTAAGTAGAGGCCTACTGCGGCAAAAAAATGTTTCTGGTTTGTTCGGCATCCCAGTACTTTTAGCCTTTGAAAAAATGTAATTACTTACGCCGAAAAACGATTAAGTAATTACAAATGGAAACAATTAATTGGACGCTAAAACGCTAATTCCTCTATTGAATTAGTATAGGTATTAGTATTTAAATAGCACTTTCCCTAAAATCGTTTATGGAAACTCACGCAAGACATTATTAAAAAGCCGTGGTGGCTTAGTGGTTTGACGTATGGCCTCTCAAGCAGAGGATCGTGGGTTCAAACCCACGATCGTGCTTCTAAGTTTTTTGAAATTCTTCTGTGAAATTACATTCCAAAACCACAAACCACGGCGAAGGAGCACATTGTGAGGAAACTTGCTACTAAGCAACTCTATGGGGTGTGTGAAGTTCCCAATCCGCACTGGAACTGAAATTTGAACTACGGTCAAAGCTTTCTATTCTGAGAAGAGGATGGGATGATGATAAACGTCAAAAGTCTCTGTAAAAGTCTATGCCATGTCATGTCCGTATAGCTTAGTACATATAACAATTTTAAAGAACCTTTAGTCATTCTAAATTATGCAGCTACTCATATCCTATTTGTATTACACAATATCAGCATGTACCTTATACGTACAATTAATCGCATGCAAATAAATAAATAAATAACATTCAGATGTAGGAAAATTAATGTCCATTGCGGAAATAAAATACATTTCACAACGTAGTAAATATTTTTACTATTTGACCCGCGTGGCCTAATGTTGCTTATTAATCTCGAACGTTAAGGGTGCGTGCGTTATTTTGTTATTTATCGGATGGTCGAGCGTTATTGCCACCTTCATTAATCTCTTGGATTCTTGAAGGAAATCCCACAAAAAGCATTGTTGCCCTTAATGATAAATGTCGGGTGCGATCCCTTTTCTCTTTCTTTTACACGTCTGCTCTTTCGCTTACCGCGTTTTTGAGGCGAGTGTAATTTATCCGCGATTTTTCCGGGACACTTTTATCCTTCTTTCAGGTAAGAGTTTTGGCATTTTAGCGTGAAATATTTTTTTCTAGAATTTTTTTAACTGGCGGACAGTTGGTGATTTGTCATAACTTGTAAAAAACTCCTACGGAAAAGTCTTATGATGATTGCCTGGAGCTCCGATTCTAATTTCTTTAACAATAAAAAGGGCTCAACGCAACGCCAGTCAGTCCAACTCAAGCACCAAGAATTCATGAAGTAGAACGATCCCTGTAAGTCACTTGTTTTTTGTTTTTGTTTTAAGGAGTCTTTGACATTTTTTTGACACGTGCCTTTACTTTCTGTAGAAGTCATCGGACTGGCTGTCAAGTAAGGCCAGCTTGACCGTTACTGATTCACTACGGGCAGGCCTTGTAGCAGACCCTTTGCTCCGAAGTGAAATAAACGCAGAATGGAGTAATTATGTATATTGGTTACCGACACAGGCACATAGACAAATATGGTTTTCAGACTTTTCTCATGGGTTTTGAGCTATAAGAGCGACCATCATACGAAATTTTAGGTCTCTACGAGACCTGGAACTAAACCTTAAATTACAATAATAATAATAAATAATAACAATTTTTGGAAGTTTGATTTTTCATATTATACTAATTCTCAGCTTGATAAAAAAAGGTTGTGACAGAAAAAAAGATTGACAACAAACTGATTTTACAAGGGTTCCGTTCTTGCTGACAGAGGTACGGAACCCTAAATACAACCAAAAAAGTCAACTTGCACGCTCGTACATACCATAGAAAGAATCTCATCATACTCTCCATGACAGTTTAACCGATCTGAACGAACCTTGCACAGGACCCTACCACTCACAAAGTAACAGAAAAACAAATAACTACTGTTATTTCAACCATAAAATAGTTCTAGAATTACTTTAATAATTGCTCGGCATTCTCAGCTCGCGAAACAATGTCCCCATTATGTTAACAGACCGCCATTTTCTTGTGAAAGACACAAATAGGTAGTTAGGACCAGCGATTTACCTTACTGTGCATAAAGGTGATTACAATGCATAATTTGACGTTTTGTACCGGTTCCGTCTAGGTGTAATTTGGCACAATAAATCGTACTACAAAACTACAAAGGTCTTATTTTCCTTCGTATTTTTATATTGCTCGGTAATGGCTTCATTCGGTTCTATTTTGTACGAGCTTTACCGTTGTAACATGTAGCTTTTGATGTCTAATAATAATAACATAGTAGGTACTCCACAGATGTACCTAAGAGAAGCTTTATTTTGATGTGCAAAAAATAAATAACATCAATACTCAATTAACGGATTGATTCAAACGTTACTTTGCGGAAGTCCATATATATTTCAACTCCTTTTTACCTTGCTACTCGGCTATTAACCACGTACCACAGTTACTTCTGTATGACGACACATATTATATATGTTAACGTGCATAACTCTCCCTTCTTCTCTTCATTGTAAAAAAACAATACATATGTCACGCAGGCCCAGGGATTACAAACACTATAGCTACAAAATGCGTTTCGAACTCTGTACGAGTTCATCACCTTATCATTTTTAAGCTTAGGTACTGTTTGTTGGTTTCTTTGCACTATATTTTGATACTATTTTCTTATTTTAAATGCTAATAATATGGTAATACTATAAAGATCTAAGCTTTGTTTGTCTGAAATATATAATGGATAAATCTGATTTGATCCTCCGCAAAGTAGTGCGGTCAAGTAAAGTTATTAAAATAACTACGCTTGCATTGAATATTTCTGGGCCTGTAATTAATTTTTCCGTGCTCCCTCCGCTTGGAAAATAAAAATGAACTCCGCCGACGCAACTAAACTTCCTATCAAAACCACCAACACTAATTCTAATACTCCAAACATGAGTTTCACCTCTCTTCAAGGCATTATTAGCGGGTGTTGACACTCGGTCTAAACAACATGAGACAGATAACAACAACAGTCGATAATCAATAGTGGATGGACAACAAGGTGATCCTAAAAGGGATCACGGTTCCATTTTTGCCGCTCAAAGTAAGAAACTCAAAGAAGTACAATGCTGAACTTATTCTATAATAGCATTCCTCCTAACTAACCTCCGAACGATAAGAGTAATACCTAAATCAGACACAAATGACACCGCAGAGCCTAAAAAATGCATTATTTTGTGCAGTTCTTATCTGAACTAAATTTCGTACCATTCCCTACACAATATTTCAAGTAGGCGGAAACTAACTTTTTCATTGAAGTAATTCCACGGACTTATTCGATGAAATTTACTCATTTCTATTAAAAAAGTTCTTTGTAACTCTGGTAATTGGTACGAAGAAAATTTTACGTCCGAAACAGATGCCTTAATTTAAAAGTAAAACTTTTTACTTATAAAAATTTTAATTACGAAGGTATTTTTACAAAATTATTTGTTCCGTTACTGACTTAAGTACCTACTGACTTACATAATTTGAAACTTTTGATAGATTTTTATGTAAAACAATTTTTAAAAGTTTTTTTTTACATGAAAAGAGTTTCTTTGTGCGTTTGTACGCAGTATTTAGAGCGTCTAGTCCATTTTTTTTTATATCTACCTTTAAAGAAAGTGACTCCTAGGCTGTTAAATGTATTATCGAGTACACACGTGTGTTGTTGTGTAGTAAGTAAGGAGTTTTAAAGTTTAAGTAGCGGACGAATTTTCTATCAGATTTCCATCGAAGCAAAAATGCTAAGACTTCAGTATCCGGAAATAATTAAAGTTTAAACATTATAGAGCCGTTTCTAGTCGAGTTCAACAAAAGTAGGTTAAACTGCAATCAATTGGAGGGAGAACCATGGAGGACGAAATAAAAAGAGTCACGATTTGCATTGTTTCTTAACTAACTTTGGTTGGGGTCCACAGAAAACCAGCGTTACTGCACATAATGTGCGGCAACACATGCTGAGTGGAGAACCTTTTTGGTATCCTGCCGTGTCACCAAGTAACATAGTTTTAGTGCTAGTTCTAGTCTTAGTTTTAGGTGGTACTTATGGATCCAAAATAAACCTTTCTTTATTTATTTCTTTCTTTCTTTCTAACTAAGTAAGCCTTTGAGACTTAAGCTTTTATTAACTAGACTTTACCCCGGCTTCGCACACATAATCATTAGATCCGGCAGTTGAATTAAAATACCAAGATTTTACTAAAATTCCACTTGATCCCCTAAATTTACATTGTGGTCTTCATTTATGTTGTATTACAAACACCCGTGGGACATTTTATGTTTCTAATTGAAGCGATTTTTTTTTAATTTATATGGATTCAAAACATCATGGATTTCATGGGAATATCGAGATAAAAAAAGCTTACATGTGTTATTCCAGAGGTCCAGTTATTTATCGATTCGTCAGCGTAAATACACAGACACACGCATAAGGATTTTTAAATATCTGAAAATAAATTATTTCTTCTCCAAAAAAATCAATGTATTTCCAATGCGCAACGTTAAGTGTTGTGTGTTTGGATCGGAGGATAAATGAGTATGCATCGAATGGTAGCAAAAGGACATGTAGTCGACATGCAAAAATGTATGTAGACAAAGCTCAATAAATTATACAATATTGTTGCTTCAGTCGACCGTAATCATGAAGCTAGTAGATGCAACAAAATATCGGGAAGTCAAGGTAATCGAGCTACATCTCGACAAAATTTGTCAAATGAAAATAGGCCACAAAAATACCCAACTTTGATGTATTTTTTTTTGCTTCCACGATAAAACACTCCTTAAGGAGGATAGTAGGTCGGAAAACCGTGTTTTGTGTACAAATATTTATGCCAAACAGGGGTAGCCCGAACAAGCACATAATTACACTAACCACTACACAAAATGGGCCGTGAAGGGACCTGTTTTAGGGTTCCGTCAAAGGTAACCTGAGAGGCTTTGGCTCCATAATCAAAGCCGTAAAGGCGATTGACGGCACGATATATAATTTACAAGTGCTATAAACGAAAGTAAACAAAGTAGGAGTAGAACAATAACACAATGTTGTTCAAACGAATAACAAGTTCATTTACTCTTTTCCATTTTTTTTATATTATTATTATTATTATCATTATACTTACTTCAGTATGGTGCTTTTTTGACGAAACACTGGCCACGACAAATTGTATTCGTGTGATGTTATAATTACCAATTTTTCACTTATTCTGTAAGTGTTCTATGTAATCAAATGAGCAAAACAATGTACCTACTTAATATTATGTTTAAAAAAATCCTAACCAGTTTTTAAAGACGCATTCTTCTTAATATTAGTCGAGGTAGTCTTTTTAACAGCGCTAATAGACAAAAAAAGGCACGTAAAAGAGCTTTTTGCAATCTAGTTTGAAAATTGACCGTCGATTTAAAAACGTTGGTCTATAACTGTTCGAATCATTTTAAGCTATAGTCAATTTACGACACACGGAAAATACTCACAGCGGCAACTATTACGAGACTATGTTTCAGGTTGACAGTGACAGATACTCTCTCTCTACTTACATAACAAAGCAACACCCACATGGGTTAAGGATTAAGTCGCTCTAAGATATGTACAGTTGCCATCAGATATTTCGGAGCGGCCAAGGTGATTATAAATATCGAAATATGAACTCTAATTCCGTAATAATAGAGTGCATGTGCCGATATCTTTGACCACCTTAGCCGCTCCGAAATATGTGATGGCGACTGTACCGGAGGATTCCCGCGGTAAATATCCCATGCTCCTAACAAGGGCCTCACTAATTTTGCGGAATACCGCCCTTCTGCCTAAGATAGGTAACGATGAGGTCACGGGGGCCATCTGTAATTTTCAAGTGTCTCGCGTCTCATTAGATTGATCGTTGTTTGCGCCATCGCATGTAAGTACAGGCGGAGTAAAAAAAGGTTCGTCACCCTAAGATCTTTTTTTCTTTGCTCAGTATGAGCGCTTATCTGCTTTACCGATTGAGTAGGACATACTGCGTCAATCTGTCAACCTGCTAAACATAATCAGGTGACCAGAGCAACCCTACCACTACACCTTGGCACTGACAAACACTGACAATTAAATAGAACATTATTTGATTGAAACTTTTACGAAGTTGTTAATTAAAAAGGTTTTGTATTGATATGAAACTAGATATAATGTTAGAGGTGTATACTATTTGGACCCTTGTTATCATGTCAAGTAAGTATAATTAGATATGCACTTGTCTACTTAGTACTTTGGTTTCAAAACGTACTGAGTCTACGACTTTGTAAAGGAATCAATTTAATAACTGACGAAGGTTTTTCTATCCCCGTGTACGTGGCTTTTGAATCTAAAAGTGTATACCGAAGTAGCTCAAAGAAGTTCCTTTTGTGATATTTCCAAGGTATAAGAACGCATTTTGGGATTTAATCTCCGAGGCTCCGACCCACGGTACGAGTTCGGTATAGGTCTGTACCTAAATAGTTTTTTCGGAGTTCACTCTAGTATGTAATATACCGGGTGTGGCCTTTAGCGGGAGCAAATATAATTAAAACATAGATCGTATTCGTCAAATTGAAATATATTAATTCAGCAACTTTTAAAAATAATTAGTTTTTTTTCATAATACTTTAAAAAGTATATTCAAAGAAGCAATGTAAAGCAAAATTTTTGATGTTTGTATACAAGTGACTTCAATTGAGCTCTAGGATGGCGTAAAAAAAGGAAAATCAAGAGTCTATTATTTTACAACGGACTTAAAAAAAGGAGGACGTTTCCAATTCGTCTGTATATATTTTTTTTCTGTGTTTGTTACGCGATAACTCCGCTAATTGTGGGCCGAATTTCAAAATTCTTTTTGGATCTAAAGGACATACTTTCGAGGTGATCTCATTGACACCAAGTCAGGATCTGATGATGGAATCTAAGAGAAATCGAGGACAACCCTCGATTTTATAAAGCACACCTATAGTGATTTTGGCATTTTTAAAACCAAGTCAAGTATTTACATTCAGAAAGTATAATTTGAATTGAACCGGACCTGATAAAGAAGGCCAAAAAAAAATTTAACTGTGCCGTGTTTGAGCTGAATGGAAACGTTGTGAAGTGCACTTTGGCTACAAATCACTAAAAACTATGAATATGGAATAATTTAATAAAAAATGGAACCGACTTCAAAACCTTCAAAAGCAGAAGTGATCATTTCACTCCTGTTGGCTCGTGCTGAGGCACGACTTCAAACTAGTAGAAAATTATTTTCAAGGTTTTTGAAGTCGGTTCCTTTTTTTTTAAGTCGCTGAACTAATATTGTTTAATTTGATTAGTACGATTTGTATTTTAATTACATGCCAATGTTAAAGGTCCCACGCGGTACTGTTAGGAGTGTTTGTGAAAGCCTTTGTTAGCGTTAGTTTTAGAACTGGGAACCCAGATCTATTTTTAATTTAAATTTTTAAATAAAAAGCGAACGTATGCAAGGGGGGGTCTGACAGATTGGTATCCCAGCAGCCAAGCGAATAAGTGCAATAAACAGAAGTCGTACAAAATATATATTTTACTAAAAAAATTGTCTTAAAACAGTTCCTACAAATCAAAACTGGTGAAGCATTTTCGTCTATAATTTTTACGTTATTCCACGGGAGTTTGCCATAAATTGTGTCTGCGCGAACGAAGTCGCGGGCAAAAAGCTTGTCGATATAATTCATACTCACTAGATGGTATAGTTCATGTCTTTATATTTATAGTTTTATTTTATTTTATTATAAATTATTAAAATTCGCCCTTGTTTATCAATAAGGGTATATACATACGTACCTAACAGGAAATAACTATACGTAAGTCTTTTCGCTATTGTATTCACGTAATTACCATTTAAATAACTGGACTGTATTGTACTGCATGCCGTGATTTATTTATCCCACCGTTCATATAGCAGTAAATTATAAATACTAGGTTAAGTGCCTTTTAAGCACACCATAAACAATGCTTACTTTTCTAAAAATGCGTCTATGCATGCGACGGTCAGATAAAAATATTAAAATATTAAAAACTATTATAAATAAAATAAATTAAAAACCAGCCAAAAGCGGGTCGTAGTCGCACACCAAGGGTTCCGTACAAATTGGTAGGTATTTATAAATATCCAGTGTCAGGAGAACCCTGCCCCTTAGCAAAATCTACGAAGTATAAACTTAAAAGAGGAATTAAAGAGGATTCCATACCCCAGTTAGCCAGAACATAAACCTTATAGGATCATTGCGTTTACCGTATTTCTGTTTGTCCGTCAGTTTGTCTATTTCAGAAGCGCGTAGAAGTATCAAGCTGTAATAATTATCAAAATACTCAAGTCTGCTACACCTTGGAGCGATGAAACAATTTAACTTACATTAGACCTATATCAGTTTTCCTAAAATAGTACATTGTGTCTTAAGGGCGGTAAATAAGGAATTACGAACGAGAGTCTATTAGACGCCCGAAGTCGAAGACTGAGCGCTTTAATGAGTCGATGTTCGTAATTACAATAAAATGTTTTTCATCACATTTGCGAGTAAAATTGTATATTTGTAAAAGAAAGACTACTATTTTTTCAAAAATTGCCGATACCGGTGATTGCGCTCTTGGCAGCGCCAGCTCCCCGCCGCCCTCCCCCTCCGAAGCATGTGTATGGCATGCGTGTGCAGCGCGCGCACGGAGCAGCAGCACACCATGCAGTAACAAAGTCATGTACCGATCTTGGGCTTCATGGCATGAAAATTAGTACGGGCAATACTCATTTACCGACCACGGGTTTCATGAGAAGCACATTAAGGTCGAGGGTTTTATTTGGGGGGTTGCAACCAAGGTAGCCCGCATGTTACGAAACTATGTACGAGCAAGTGTGATTAAAAAATATTGTACAAAGCGGCAATTACACTAAGTCGTTCGCCGCATGCTGCATGCAGCGACCGCAAAAGTGTAAAGAATACGGTAGTATAAGATGTTCGTTGGCCTGTAGTTTGAAACAGTGCGGCGACCGCGTTGGGTGAAAGATTCAGTGTAATCGCCGCATAAAGGTAAGTAGCTTTTATAGCAATTATTAAAAATAATTCTATTTTTTTTTAATCTTTTGTGAGGTAAACGTCCGAGTGCTCGGCACGCTAATTCCCAATATAGACGACACCCTACTGTCATCTCTATTGCTAATTAAAGATAAAGATTAAAGATGCCACTATTGGGGCAGTGACGATGACTCGTACGTTTTCCTTATCTGCTATATTATATTTAATTTTGCTTAACAGAGAGGCTCTGCTAATGCTGAAAATTTAAAGATACCTACAAATTTGTACGGAATCCTCAGTGCGCGAGTTTGATTAGCTCTTGACCAGTTTTTAAATATAATTTACGCCAGTCATAATAATAATAAATAGTACAAAATTTAAATTACTTGGCAAAAACCAGCCACCGTGCTAAAAATCACCTGAATAACCATATATGAAACCAAATCGTAGGACAGAAACATAAAGTTTGTTTTATTGAGCTGGCAAGGCAACAGAAATGCAAAGCGTACTTTGGAAGCCCCACGGCTTGAAAAGATCCTGCTTTATAAAAGAATTCCGGTTGTTATGAAATGCTTTTCTTGTTCGTTTCAATACTAACTTACTCACTTTTTCTTTGATTATAAGAGTAAATATGAGCACAGAATGCGACGACCGGATGGACTAACTACGAGTATGAAGCCTGAGGTCCCGTGTTCGATCCCCGGCCAGGGCAGTATTATATGAAAAGTATAATTTAAATAACTAAAAAACGTATTTCTTAGTAAATTAACAATACTATAGGTGACGAATTTGGCTGACGTAACATTTGAGATATAATTTGAGCTTTACGGTAAAAGAAAATATATTGAGGAAATATGCACAAACCTGCGAAGCAATTCAATGGCGTATGTGAAGTATTTATTGCTAGTGTAGACTAGTAGACTAAGATAGGAATACCTCATGCGTCAGAACTAACAAGTCGCAAAACAGAACTCGCAAAACCCCTCGTACCTACCCAAACTATCTTCTCTAAGAGTAACTACACAACTTGATGCAATAAAACTAACTTAAACAAAGCTTAATTCCAAAAGCATTGTAAAACGAAGTCCTCCTTAGTTAGAAACTCGGTCAGGATACAGTTTCGGCTAATCGGAGCGAATACGCGGACATAAGAGTTGGTCTACTGAAAATAGTACGCAGATTTACTAGTTTTATTTCATTCTAACGAACTAAGTAAGTACGTAAATATTTTTTCACTATTAGGCCTTACAAATTGGCTCACACACAATTGCATTTGTTATTTGGAGAGGACTATTGCTCAGGTTTTTCTACCTGAATGATTACGATAATAATCATAAATAATGATCATAAATAAAACAGTATTTTGAAATTATTGATGTGTGTGTCTATATAGTTCTCCACTGGTTTTGATGACGGCGATCCTAACTAAATCACTATAACAATCTATTTTATAAAATTTACGTCCACTAAACACTTTTAACTTATTTCCTGGCGTGAGCCCTGGCTTGCTAGCGCTAACCTAGTTTTAAAAACTTTATCATAAGTTAGCTTCGTGAATTGTATTTATATGTAAGTATAGGAAAGGTTGGGTCTTTTTTTGAAGAGGTAACAGACTCTCAAACAGACACCCAGAGCTACTGCCCTGTTTATAATATTAGTAAAGATGACTATTTGCGAAATTTTCTTATCTTTCTAGATATAATTATACCTACACATACGAGTATAACACTGAATCTGCAGTCGTTAGACCCTGGCAAGTGCTCAAGTTTGTCAGTCTCTACAGTCATGTTAACCAATCGTTAGATTAATACAGAAAAACCAGCCAAGAGCGTATCGTACACGCCCGAAATAGCGTTCTGCAGCCATTATTATTGCATACGTTTTTATAATAATATTCCAAAAAATATTATAAATAAAACGGATACAAAATTCAGATCTATTGTCAAGAAGACATTAAAATAACAAAGGCGTATTATAAAGTTAATGATTATACCATGGACAGGGATATTTGGAAATAATTCCGATCCGCATTAGCGATCCCTTCAAATAGCGAACCTACAGTGTTAAAAATAAAGTTGTGTTAAATACTTGGGATGTATACATATCATATATATATGTAAATCTGTTTAAAAAAAATACCTCGTTGAGTTTCTTGCCGGATTCTTCTCAGCAATGGTTTTTCCGAACCGGTGGTAGATTTTTTTCACTTTCTTAAGTGCTTGTTATAGCCTAAATTTAATAAAGAAATTTTGACTTTGATTACGAAAAAATTAAGTAATATTTTTCTAAGGATTTATTTTTTTACGGAATATTCCAAGTTTAGGTATATTTTATATCTTAGGCTGCTATTTACTCTTAAATTACTAAAAATTCTCAAGAAAACTTAACCGTTATAGTTTTTCTTGTAAGTTTGATATACTTTCTACCATCCTAAATTTTCTAAATTTTTTCCACGCACCGGTTTAGATTTTAGAGGGGGGACGCTCGATTTTAATGGAAATTTGCACTTTAAAGTTGAATATTTCGCAAACCTATAAATGAATCGAAAAATCGTCTTATCAAACCCGTAATGGTTTCAAAAGACTTATCCAACGGTACCCCACACTATTAAGATTGGACGAGAAAAAAAAATCACCCCGACTTTACGTCTATGGGAGGTACTCTAAAAATTTTTTTTTATTGTACCATTTTGTTGGCATAGCTTACATAGATATTCGTTCAAAATTACAGCTTTCTAGCATTGATAGTCTCTGAGCAAAGCCGCGGATCAAATTACTAATTTAGTAATTTGATTGCTTAGTACCTAACGACACCTCTTGTCCGGGTGAGCGGTTAGTTCCAATGGAATGCTGAAAGTTTCTCAATCAAAATCAATCAATCAATCAAATTACTAATTTAGTAATTTAGAAATAGAAATAGAAATATTTATTCGCTCTTCGCATGTATATAAAACATAATAAAAATACATAATTCATCATAATTTGATTGCTTAATAACGACATCTCTTGTCCGGGTTAGCGGTTAGTTCCAATGAAATGCTGAAACTTTCTCGATGAGGGCTACAGCATAGATGTCGCTAGTGTCGCTGCTGAAGTGACTGAATAAGATACAAACAAGCTGGGATATGAGGTGCATAGGAGATATTCGTGTCTGTATCCCTGTCCAGTGGTGGTGTAGCGGTATAGCACGTGGCACGGAATGCCGAGGACCTGGGTTCGATTCCCAGCGCTGGTCTATTTTTCTGGTTTTTCTGTGCATCTATGTTTCAGTTTGTATTTTCCATATGGATTTTACGGGATGACCGTAAAAGTAACAAAATTTGGAGTTGAAATAAAAAATACAAAGGACTCCAAAAACCAATCTTGAAAAAGAATGCTCTACGAGTACATAATGATAAGATTATGACCATCTAATTTAAAGTCTAATATACATATATTATTACAAATATATATATATATATATATATATATATATATATATATATATATATATATATATATATATATATATAAATTACTTATATCGACATAATTTAGGTAGAGAAGATAAGTGAGAAGTCACTATGACTGATCAAAAATGCCATGATAATTTCGCTCTCTGGTAAATAGATAAGTAGGGTAACGTAGTGTAGGACGCTCTCTGGCCAGGTGGAGTGACGATCTACGAAAGGCTGCTGGTAGTAGCTGGATGCGTGCAACCGAGGTCAGGGCGCAATGTGGCAGTCCTATAATAATAATAATAAATTTATTTATTTCCAAATGGCCCTTGTCCAAATGGACTTGTATTGGCTAAGGATGATGAATAGAGTAGCAAGGTTCCAGTTAAACATAAAATTTTAAATTTCAAAGAGATACCACAAGAGACCGAAGGGCTGGCAGCATCCTCGCTCGCATCAGTCTTAAAATCCAGCGAGGAAATGCGGCCAGCGTCTTCAGTATCATGCCGCAGGGGCATAATGTAGTTTTAGTTTATTTAATTTTAATGTAGTTCCAGTTTTATATTATGTTTTATAAGTAAATATCTAATTTTTCTCATGAAGTTTCACACGTGCATCACGTTAATATTAAGCTTATGCTGAAGTAGGCTTGCCGTGAAGGGGTAATGCATTTTACATGGTGAACGAGCTTGCATGCAATTTTAATCTCGACCGATGCAAAGCGTTGATTATGTCGTGAACGGAACACGCTTAGAGGATGCTTTTGTACTTAATACACTTTGGAATTTAGGATTTCAACTTAATTAAATTTTCTAGGCTTAAAAACATTTATCGGTCCGGGCTTTTATGAAGCTTGGTGAAGGTATAACAGATTTAACCTAGGGGTCGGATTTTTCCTTTTAATTTATTAAGTAACAACAAGTAACAACAGAATTGAGGAATAACATTTATTAATACATATAAAATTACAGAAAAAATATTATACATTTAACAAAAAGAAGAGATGAAATAGAGACTAAATGAAAAGTAGAAAAAAAAACCTTTGCATGTGAAGTTTTTTCTCGAGCTTTACGTTGAAGGATATAACATCGGGCGGAAACTTGCGTACACTTGCGAAGCAGTTCAATAATGTAAGTGAAGTTTACAATCCGCTCTGGACCCGGGTAAGAACTCCTCAAGTCCTAAAATTTTAAAAGAATGCACGTTCCCATAAGTGGGTCAAAAAAAGGCCGAGATGGTGATACAGGTTAGACTAAGAAATGCCTACTCACCACTTACAAACACATATTCATCCTTCGAGCATTAAACTCTTCCATTCCAGTCTAGGTAGCCAACCAAGGAAAACTAGAGGTGGAGTAAATGTTTGTATAAGAACAAAGTGTGTATGTGTACCCCCAGAGGTCTCAAGTCCGTGGTCACTATGCACCAACAGCTCGCCACAAACTCAGGTGATACCACAGCACCAGCGGGCGATGTGGTGGACCATGCGCCTGTTTTTTTTATACTGTCTCAGGGGACTCTATTATGGGTTTTTAACGTATTGCCGAATGATTGTTTGTCATATGTTATGTTTGTTCTATTGTCGATTGTCCTAATTGTTAATTATATTTATAACCATTGACTACAGTAACTTCATAACATAAACCTAACCTAACCTAACCCATCATCAATGTATAAACTGCATGTTTCTTACATCAAAACGGCGCACAAAATTTGTTCACAGCGCGGATTTGTGAACCTTTTACTTTTGTTTGTTGACGTCCGTGACAAGGGTTGTGTCAAAGTAATATAGATGAGTAATGCGCCGCGCGTTTTGTTCCAAACAGCCAATCTAGTGGCGTAAGGTACATAGATGTCAATGACCTTACCCAATCTAAGTAACCAACGCATGAGGTGTTCTGAAATATTTTCAGTTCCAGGTGTTAGGACAAACATTACATTAGGACAAACGAGGTTAGGCAATACGACGGGCTCCCTATTATACCACAAAAAGCTACGAAGCTAAAGGTACCAGCTATATCAAAACATCATTCCATCTCCAGTTATATAACGCTTAAAGGTACAACGGCAGCTAGCCAAGTCAACAAAATAAAAACTCATCAAGCCAGTATATAACATCAACGCTCTGCATAATTCATAGCACCCTAACGAAAATGGAATTTCCCAAAAGGCGGAACGGTTCGGCTAATGTTTTTCCCATACTCGCATGTTGGACGGCCGTTGGTTTTCAATTCGTGACCGCTCTGACAGGTGTGTTCACGTTGCACGCTTCGAGCAAACGGTTCGTAATATTGCGAATTGGTTTTTATTTAGTGTTCTGCAACAAAAGGGTTCAAATTGTATATCAAAGAACTAAACTTATGGTTCATCTTTATTAGCTACTAGCTTTTGCCCGCGGGGAATTCGGTTATCGCGCGCTGTTCCCTCGGGAACTGTGCATTTTTCCGGGATAAAAATTACGTCGAAACGGAGCGACGGATCGAAGACGGACAAACATACAAACCCACTCACTTTCGCATTTATAGGTAATATTATGTATGGATGTGCCTGTATGCCTACTATTACGTCGAAAGTAATCTTAACAGTGCTGATTTGCAATAAAATGTTAGTTTACAAGAAATAAATAGATACGCAGTTAGAAGTGAAGGTAACGAAAAGGTTTAGTAGGTACCAACGTACACCGGCAAAGCTAAAGAGGCTGTCAAAAGGCGCTGTCAGCTTGAAAGGCTAAAACCGCATTAATATTTATATGTCGTGTTGTATCAGAATGGTATCGGGTTGATAAATTGTATAAGTATGCTGTCAGGAGATAGAGAGAGAGAGAGAGAGAGAGAGAGAGGGGGGGGAGAGAGAGAGAGAGAGAGAGAGAGAGGGAAGGAGGGAGGGAGAGAGAGAGAGAGAGAGAGAGAGAGAGAGAGATGTGGCTTCAAATATGATTTTTAACGACTGACTTACATGGCACACGTGTTTTATTCGGGGATTTGCTCGTACGTATCCTACATAGTAGGAAGGATAAGTTGTACACGGAACCTGTCGTTTCTAAGTCACACTTGCACTTGGTATCTCACTCACTCACTCACTGTGCAACCAATGTCACAACCGTAACAAGTACAAACATAATATTGCAACTTATATTTTTAAATCATTCTGACAAAAGACCTTCAAATTATGTACTAGATCGCCATATTATTTCAACGTCTAAACTAAGGTTTGTGTATTTTATTTCTATACAAATGATACTGAATTTAACAAATGCCCGTCAATATGCTAGTAATAAATATTGACAGGTCGAACCAAGCTAATAAATGAACGGGTTATTAATCAAATACAAATTAATCAAAATATTTCAAATTTAATATTTTACCGTACCGTATTTTATTTTATATAAGTACCTATCTGTTAACTTTGGCAGACGGCTCATGAACTACCTGATAATTAACTTTTTCTTCAAATCGAAAATAAAAAATATTTTTCAAATGAAACAGTGTATGTATAGATTAACAAAAATGACCTACATAAAATATAGCTAATAGTACGTCGATGTCTATCTAGCTTCATACACATACATATACAATAGTCATCATAACTTGCCCAGTTTGTTTGTTGGGTCAAATCTTGCAAGTTCATTTTGAAAAACTTCCGGTGGTCGAATTGACTTGTATGTATGTATGTAAACTCTTTATTGCACATAAAAATAAAAAATAAAAATACAGATACACATGGAGAAATACAAAAGCGAGCTTATCTCTAACGAGGGATCTCTTCCATTGTGGTATACACACGTAAGTTTGAAGACCACGTAAGTACGAGTACAGTCATGTGGGTACTTACGTTGTATTAAAAATGAAATTAATAATATTTGAGATCACAATGCTTGCTCTTGACCCAATTACCTACCAATAAAATATGCAAACATTCTCGATAACGCTAATCGGCTCACGTTAACTGGATTTACTCGCAATGAAAAATGAAAAAATAAAATGAAATGATTTATTTTGCTGGAACATCACAGGTGTGTTACTTGTACATGTTAGGTGGGTGCAATTACATGAATGCATGCTCCGCCATAATATGGCACGCAAAAGGCTTAATCTAAATAATATTATCTATATCTAATGTCAATTAAGTCACACAAATTTCATTAAAATAATTACAAATTATATCAATTACACAAAATTATATAATGGGAACATCATTTCCGTGTCTCATTCTCATTATCGTGAAACGTAAATTCTCGTTTTTACGTAGCACATTAAAGGGCATGAAACAAGCCCAATTAGTTGCCTGCCGGGTCGCGGATGCGGAAACTGTTAATGCATTGTTGCACCGCCAAGGCATTGGTGTCGTTCGGGAATAATGCTGTAGAAAATAGTTCTGGACTAGCTATAAAATAGTTTTAGATTTTATCCGTGTAAAGCTTTGCTGCTCCTATTTTGGGAATAAAGAAAAGGCCGTTCGAGGTTTTGTCGCATAGCAACAGTCAATTAAAAAAACTGGCCAAGAGCGTGTCGGACACGCCCAAAATAGGGTTCCGTAGCCATTACGAAAAAATTAAGTAATATTTTTCTAAGGATTTCATATTTTAAACGGAATCTTCCAAGTTTAGGTTTTATACCTTAGGCTGCTATTTAAGAGTAAAACTACTAATAATTCTCAAGCAAACTTAGCCATTATAGTTTTCCTTGAAAGTTTGATATACTTAGTATCATCCTGAATTTTTTAAATTTTTCCCACCCACCGGTTTATATTTTAGAGGGGGGGACGCCCGATTTTAATGAAAATTTGCACTTTAAAGTTGAATATTTCGCAAACATATCACTGAATCGAAAAAAAACCTTAGCAAACCCCTAATAGTTTTAAAAGACGTATCTAACGATCCTCACACAATAGGGTTGGATGAGAAAAAAATCACCCCCACTTTACGTCTATGGGAGGTACACTAAAAAAATTTTTATCTGAAATTTTTATTGTACCATTTTGTCTGCATAGTTTACATACATATTCGTGCAAAGCTGCAGCTTTCTAGCATGGATAGTCCCTGAGCAAACCCGCAGAAGGACGGACAGACTTCCGGCTAGCCATTTTGGCTACGGAACCCTAAAAATGTGAGACGCAAATGAGTAATTTAGAGTTCACGACCTGGCTCCGGCCTTTTAATTCGTCTCATATAAGAAAGTGCCCTGAAAATAAATATTTTCAAATCAGTAGGTACTCGTAGTCTGCAAAAAGAAGAAAAACGCTGGAAAACGAGTACTTCCCGTTGACGTAGAATAATAATGAGAAAAACGCTGGAACGCAAACAAAACTTTGTTTTTCATAGACATATTATGAAGTGCAAACTTATTTTTACGACTTTAAAATTTGTATACCATCCTCATTGCACCGGTCGTTCGCGCTCTTGGCCGATTTTTCGTATAATTAATTAATTTTTCTCCTCCACAAATAAGGCACTAAACAATTCCGATACTTACATCTGCACACTTATTACGGGCTACACGGCTGCGACGGGGCCGTAAAAGCCAAGAACTTAATTAACGTCCCAGAGGCTTTACTTCACATTCATTCGGGTGTGAATTTGGTCGGAGCAATAAAAATAAAC
The DNA here is from genome assembly GCF_025370935.1 of Choristoneura fumiferana. NCBI lineage: Eukaryota > Metazoa > Arthropoda > Insecta > Lepidoptera > Tortricidae > Choristoneura > Choristoneura fumiferana. The sequence goes on along the minus strand of NC_133479.1, from coordinate 13,520,200 downwards.
AATGAAAGGCGTTCACGTGGATCCCTCCGGCAGTCACGCTCCAACGCATGTACGGGTATGGAATGCAAGGAAATAAAATCGTGTTTTTGTGTTTTTGACAATTTACGTTGACCATTGTTCGCGTTTTTCTCCAGTATTGGATTTTCATATTTCGTACAGTCGCTTTCAACTGAATTGTCATGAGATAGACGCTTTTAAAATGCTAGCTTTTCATAGCATATACACTGGCAAGCACAAATAAATGAAAACTGAAATTTTATCCTAATATTTTTACACATCTCTAGTGGAAATAGCTGAGCGGTGCGAGGCGTAAATGAAGCATTTCTATTGGTTCATGAAAAACACATTCTTTGCAACACATCCTAGCACATCTCCTTACTGGTGAAATCGCAGCCTAAATGCCAAAAAAGAAAGTCTAAAGGCCTATAATAGAGGCCTATACATTAAATAAAAATTGGCAGTACCTACCTATAATAATGTTGAACTAACACCAGCTTGTGGCAATTAGTCGTAAACCTGGAGGCACGGTAGTGATGCCGCCAAGTCGAGCGCAAGGCACACTGCCGTACCTACAATCTTTTAGCAAAACATTTCGGTTTATTTTTACGCCTCTGTCTGGCAGCACTGGTATATAGTAAAAGACTAAAATTCTGCTGATTTGATAAAAAGCTGTTTAAAACAATCCCCAAATTTCAAGACGATAGCTTTACTTATTCATTTAGAAGTTATAGAGTTGCGAATTTACGCAAATTTGATAGTGACTAATTGATGAGGAAATTTAAAAATGTTTTTCTGAATATTAGAGAAAAAAATGAAAGGCATAAATTAAAAAAATAAAAGACCTGGTATTGCGTATCTAAGACCGTCGTTTAAGAAATAAGAATTAATCATCTATAAAAAGAAATGAAATCCTAACAAACACGTGATGTAAACAGTTGACAAAAATCTCTAGCGACGTGATTTGCTTCTAAAAAGTAATGATAGATGTAATAAAAAAAAGTAAATATGTGTAAAATTTGGTTTTAGTGGGATTATTAGCCTTTTGTTGGGATTCTATTTACATTAACCTGGCACATTTCATAACAATGTTGAACCACAAAGTGACGCGTTTATTTCAATTCTGAACAGAAATGAAATGTTTTCATGGACAATTATACTCCCACACAAAGGAATTAATATTTGTGCAACACAAAAGCCGTTTTTACCTGAATTATGGTCAATTTAGAGAAAATTACAATTGAAATGGAATTTGTTTAAAAGTTTTATACAAATTAAAGGTCGATTTCAGTGAATTAGACAATAGTAATAATACACATTCGACTATTTTTGAAATTATATTTATAAATAAATAAATATTGTTTTGTGCCTAATTTTATTCATTTCATTTTCAAGCTAAATGTCTGTTTTTAAAATGAAAACATACCTATTATGTGACATCTATTGCGTGTCCATCGTTTTTCGAAAGATGATTAAAATGTGTCCAAATTAATTCATTTTCCATTTAAATCGTGAAGTCGATATCCACCCCCTACTTATACTCGTAATAGCTTGAAATATAATGAGTACTGTTACTTACTGTATCTTGTTCAGATGAACAATAATAATGGTCAAAAAATACTGAAATTGATTATTGAAATTCTCCTTTTGAATTGATAATTAAAAAGTTTCAACCCGGTACCTAAATTAGTTTGTTCGACTATTTTTACGAGTATTTTTTTTATTTACATAAACTTACTTAATTTTTACTACACTTTATAAGTACATTTAGAAAACAATTTAGTTAGTAGCAGAAACACAGGTTCCACCCTGGTAGACGATTCAGTTTGTTCAACTCAATCAACTGTACCAAAACCCGGATTTTGAATCCCATGGAAAAATGTAAACAACCTTTGTTTTGCCGTTATTAAAAAAACATTTTGCAGCATTCAAGATATTTGTTCATTCCACATTTCTCTGAAATCGAATTTCCATTAAAAAACTGTGCTTCATAATCAAGATAAAATATTTTAATTTATTGCTGGCAATAGTAGATTGTAAAACAATAGCATAAAACGAGCCATTTTACCCGAGACGTTCATATAGCCACCCGAGCCGGTACGGCGAGGGTGGATAGACACATCGAGGGGAAAATGGGTTTAATACTCGAGTTTAACATTCTGCTTTGGCGAGGAAATGAAATAGCAACAGTGGAAACAATTCTTCACTTACTTGGTACCTTTTATTGTTCATGCATTACAATTATAATTACTTATAAATTTTTAGTTTTATTGGTCTATTTTGTAATTGATTTAATTGATTTTTAGTTTTATACAAATTAAAAATTATTACAAAAATATGTAGAAACTTCTTTGTTTGAGGCTGTTTACACCTAATTGCCTTGGTCTTAGACGAAGATTGTATTTTATGCACTAGAGCATAAAAAGTAATTTTATGTCGCCTAGATCCAGCATAAACACGAACTTTACGAGCATGAGAAGTGAAAAGTTTATTTTAGCATTTACACTTTGATATATTAATTTCCAAAGCGATTACTGTTTTCGTATGTATAATTTACTCGTATTTATTGTCCTGGTATTATTACACCCGGTTTTTAAGCTGTGTGGGACACTTGACACCAGACGTGCACTAACATTCGAGATTGAATTCGTAACCGTTTTCCGTTCATTGTTGTATGAAAGGATGGACTCCGATCCGAGTACCTACTTCTCGGTCAAAAGCTGTCCCAATTAAAAAAATCGATCATGTCATGGCTTTTTATCGGAAATAGGAAAAAAAACATAGTAGCAACTTATTTCTAGCTGCTCCACACCTTAAAATCCCCTGGAATGTCACTTTGACAATAACGAAACTTTGTTTACATTTTTTCCATGGGATCCGAAATCCGAGTTTAATAATTATCAGTGATCCGTTAGATAATTATAAGCATTACGGATAAACTCAAAAAAACGTTGTTTATTAAAAATCTTTGTATATTGTCCCGTGATATTTGTAATCGTCATATTGCTAAAAATTTAAGGAAGAAACTATTAACTCTCACTCGATACCTAATCCACGCATCCATCAGATCTGATAGTAAGAGTATCTAATAGAAATTATTGGGATGCCATCGTATCCGTAAGCATACCGATCACATATCGCCCCACTGCGTCTCGTGAGGCATGCGAAGCATCTCGTGTGAGACAAGGATTTATGCTATAAATATGTAGCATCCATTCTTGTAGATTTTTTTTAAAGTCCACTTATTTGGCAGTTTAACCAAATACTGCAGACACTTTGTAATATAAAAGCATTTTCACCGTTTTTTGGATGTTCAAAATTTTACTTTCGTATTTTTTATACTCTTAATATAACGATCTCTTTACATGCCAAGTAGACGTATTTGTTTGCAGTATACGTGCAATTTGAGTTCAACCACCTGTAGTATATGACCCATTGCTTGGGTTTCAGGAAACAGAACATCAAAAGACGCTCTTAAGACTTTATGATACTTTATAATTTTAGTAGCGAGGCGACCGAGCTTTGCTCGTTAATCAGCATTTTCCTAGAGATAAGATCAAGCTACATCGATTTGTTATCCTCGAAAACCCCCACATACCAAATTTCATCAAAATCGTTGGAGACATTTTCGAGATTCTAATTATAAATATATATACAAAAATTACTCGTTTAAAGAGAGTTGAAGTGAATGATTACACACACAGCTAAAACATGTCGTGTAATGACAGCAAGATTTTGACATATACTTATTCATTTCATTAATTCTCCTTTTGTGCAATCGGTTATTTTTATAGCTGTGTCTGTAATCATTTACCTTAACTCTCGTATAAAATAAAATAGTACTGTGTGTCTTAAGGGTGGTAAATAAGGAATTACGAACGAGAGTCTATTAGAAGCCCGAAGGCGAAGACTGAGGGCTTTAATGAGTCGATGTTCGTAATTATAGTACCGCCCGTGCGACATACAATGTTTTTCATCACATTTGCAAGTAAAATTTTATATTTGTAAAAGAAAAAATATAATTGTTCCAAATATTGGCGATACCTTAGGCTGTGCTCTTGGCAGCGTCGCCCTCTACCTCCCTCGGCATGCGCCGCAACGTGCGTGTGCATGTGGACCATGTAGTGCTACAGCAGCGCGCGCACGGGCACGCGGCACGGCGCAGCGCCATCAGTACGGGCACCGACTCATTTACCGACCTTGGGCTTCATGGCAAGAAAATGTGTACGCGCAATGACTTATTTACCGACCACGAGTTTCATGACAAGCACATGAAGGTCGAGGGTTTTATTTGGGGGGTTGCAACTAAGGTAGCCTGCATGTTACGACACTGTTTACGAGCAAGTGTGATGAAAAAATACAAAAAGACTCCAAGTAACCAATCATAATAACAGCCTTTTTCTAGAATTTGTATAACATAAAATGCATTGCTCTTGATGGTGTTTGTTAAAATACCTTTTGTATTCATTTTCATGGTTCCGTCGTTATATTGCCTGGCAACATGACGGTTGTTTAGGTCTAATATAATTACTGGAGATCCAAATCTACGAGCTGAAACATTGATGCTACCTAAAATGGTTGGAAAATAGCTAGGCAATTTGTTTTAAACGAAGTTTAAAAGGAGTTTACCAAGTTACAGATTTTTCTGGTTCAAAATTGTATTTTTTTCACTATATGGACGTACACAAGCTACGACTCTGACAGATTATTCAATAACACGTTCGGATTAATCGTGATAAGAATAAATAAAATTAACCGACATTTATGTTAGACAAAATAAAATTATGTCAGACAAACATTATACGAAATAATTTTATACAAAATGAAATTATGCTAAATGTATGTTAGACAAAAAATAATAATATCAATCAAACGTTATACGAAATAAGTTTATACAAAATGAAATGATGTGACGTATGTTAGGCAAAATATAATTATGTCAGTCAAACATTATAGCAAATGAGTTTATACAAAATAAAAATTAGGCAATTTAAAATTAGGCGAAACAAAATTATGTAAAGTAAGTTGTATGTAAAATGACTTTCACTAAATTGAAAATTAGGTAAAATTAAACATTAGGTTAAGTAATATTAGTTTATCTAACAATAGGCAAACTGAAAATAGGCAAAAAGTTGTTAGCCAAAACAAGGTACAACCTGGTATGGAATGTCAATATGACATCAATAGCACAAAGGTTCCATCCCGGTACGCGATTCAGTTTCTTTGACTGTACATGTGTATAAAAAATACTGTAAGCTTTTGACAGTTTTATGTTCACAGATAATACGCATCAAATTTCCGGTTAACCTAAAACAAAATTTCGATATTTAGTCCAGACAATTATATGTATTTGGATACTTACTTGATTCTAACCCGACTGTATTTTGCTTTGTATTTAAGAACCTCCTTGGGTATTTGTACATCGAACTAAGCTCGATCGAACGTAGTTGCAACAAAAGCTTTCATAAATGAGGAACATAATAAGCAGTGATTGGATTCAGATCAATTAACTTGATCACGGTTTAAAAGCACGGCTCAATGGGGCGCAATCTCGCGTAAATGTCGATACAGATTTAATCCATCGTCACCTTTTGTAACCAATGAATTGAGATGATTCAACGAAGGGTTGCCTATTTAGAAGATAGATTGTCTATTCAGTTACACGCAGCGGCCAAAATGGTGTTTTGTTTAGTGGGAAATAGTGTGACAGCACCACTATGCATAGTAACGTAGGTTTTTTTCTTCACGCGGGCGTGTTAACAACGTTAGTAGGTATATACGGGCAGAGAAGTTTAAGTATAGCTGTAACCTTTTTCAATCCACACACAGGCCGTCGAGGTATCGAGCTTCTCGGTGAGTAACGTAACCGACAAACATCCATTTTAGAAAAGATAAGGTATAATATAGGTTACTATATAGCTATTACTCGCTTTGTATAAGAACAATCGTATCTTGTTATTCCGCAGAAACTATAAATTTTTCTGAGATGTTGTTTTATCCAGGTTTTAAATTTGTATATTTCTCATCCGAATTTGTGCAGTCATTTTAGCGCGAAAGAGTAAGAAACAGACACATAAACATCACACGTCACAAAACTGTAGTAAGTTCATAAGTAGAGCTAAACGTAGGTTAAGGATCAGGTCAAGACAAAGATGGCGGGATGATGCAAACAGACGTTTTCACGATTGACTGGCTAGACAAGTATATAAAGTATATATAAGTATTACTTTTTACGGTCTCAAGTGGTCTCAGCAGACTTGTGCCGTGCTACTGTAGCACAGTAGGATGCCCGTTTCCAAATTCTCGACGTCTGGCATTGTTTTGCATTTCTTCCGCTGGTTCTGGTATACCCACCTATTAACTGTTTTTAGCCGACTACAAAAAGAGGAGTTCACCGTAACTGTTTCGACCGATTCGGTTATTAAACCGCTCCGTTTCCATCATAAATGTGCGAGGATTTGTTGCGAGGAATGTGTTTTTCATTACCTAACCAATAGAATTGCTTCATTTACCTCGCCTCGCTCCGCTCAGCTGTTTTCACCAGAGATGCGAGGATGTGTAAATGAAGCGTTTCTATTGGTTAATGAAAATCGCATGGCTCGCACCACATCCTCGCACATTTTAGGTTGAAACGCCGCTTTAGGGCACTTATATTTTTCTAGACAACTACTTAGTAGTTTCATTGTTCCTGGACGAGTCGAGGGAACTCTTTAAATATACTCAGCGGCACAAAATTTGGCCCACCCTTCATTCAAACTTACCGATTCTGCATACATTTGAGGGCCAGATTTTTTGCCGCTCAGTATATTATGCCCGCATCTGTAGTGATTTAGGTATTTTAATAGTAACTCGTGCCATAGTTAAAAAAATACTCTTTTAAAATAAAATTAAATAATACAATAAAGATGACAAAAAAACAACGAATCACCTACCTATACATTTGAAACAAAGCTATCGAATACGCTTTGACAGAAATAAATCAACGTACTTATTTGTGTACTGTATACTGATCTGTGTTTCAAATTCAATTTCAAACATATATATCTAGGTGCAATATTAATGATATATAATTATACGTTTTAACATAGAATGCGATTATTAACTACATTATTTTATTTATTTGTAAATTATTACTATAACTGAGTGGAACGTGTTTAAATTTTCATTTCAAATTTTTACTCTTTGTTATTTTAATAAAAATTAAATAATTTTCACATAAATTATACTATGTTAAACGGAACATTTATGATATTCCACAATCATAATTCATTTATGATGCATTTTCTTTTAATAACCTGTTTATGGTGGCATTATATATTATTGAGCACAAACTGTGTTGCAATTATTGAGGAGTGTCTTTTCAAAAGGGTTTATTTCTACTTTGAACTTTTTTTGGGAAATTGGGGAAAACATAAATCCACGGTTTCGATATTGTATTGAAGTTAATATAAATGTTATGGAACTGCATAGGTACATTGCTTTGTCTACCTCAATATTTACGTAAATTACCATACATTTTCTGAGTGAAACTCTTTTGATGTGAACTTTTGGAATTAAGCCGTTTTGTTGTGACAAACCTATTTCGTTAGGTTTTAATCGAGCCAATTTCGAATAACTTACTATTTCTTTCTATACCCTTCATCCAGTTATAAGAATATTATATTGCTTAGATGGCTAATGGTTTCGATATAGCGATTATTTTTAAATCGAAGTGATTTTGGTGTCATAATTAATAAAAATTCCAATGAACAACACGTTTTAATGCTTTTTTTTTCTGTTTATTATTTAGTAGTCAGCTTCAAATTTCGAAATCTACAAAAAGTTATAACACATCGTAGATAATTAGTGTACATATAAGGAAGAATTAGGCCCTTTTGATCCGAACCTTGATATTTGAACCTTTTTTAAAACACCACTAGGGACATTTTAGAACTTTAACCTCAAAGAATACTTATATTTTTCTGTTTTAAGCAAAAGTACATTTTTAGTTAAAAGAAAGAGAAAAATGGAAATAAGCCCTTTTGAAAAGACACTCCTCGATTAAAGTATATGGAACAAAAACTAAACACACATTCAATTAAAAATCGGATAATTACGTGGCAGGCTCGCGCACTGAAGGTTACTTATTATATAGATTTTAAAGCTACATTTAATTTCAACTCGATACAATAGAGCTTTCATGAGAAAATAAGTAAAGACAGAGAGACAAACCGTTGACAAAGTGATTTAAAGTGTTCATTTTTACCTACTTCAAAATAGGAGCAGGCTCAATCCGGCAATATTTTTGTATGTTTTTTATGATTATTTTTCGTTTCACAGCCATTGCTCTTCATGTGGTCCAATTTGAATTTGATCAAGATCCTGCCGAGTACTTTTTGAGTTACTCTAATAATATGAGAAGTTTATATTAAGCTGTTGGTAGGTACTAAGGTGAGTAAGCAAGAAAAAAATTGAAACAAAACATTTTTTCAACTTCTAAAAACCTTAAGAACATTTTTTTAGCAGTTTGAAATCGGTAATCAGCACGAGCTAGCAAGATTAAAAGAAGCCCAACAGAAAAGAGTATAATAAGCCAGTCGGACATACTCGTAGGTCCATTCCTGATGGTTCGTGCTGAGGCACCGACTGGAAATTATTTTCATGGTTTTTTGGAGTCAGTAAAATATTTGCGTTGTATATTTTATTTGTGGTTCTATTCTCAAATATTTCACTATAATATTCACGATGAAAGTAGACAAGGTACTCGCAACACCACAATTTATTACTGTCTACAGTCTAAACATGAACATCTTGACGTTACAGTATGCCGCGATCGTGTTCAGGGGCATTTATCAACGCTACCCCAAGCAATTTTAGATTATCTAGCTTACCCTGACTAAACTTATTTACAATCAATTTCCTTGGCTATTAAAGTGGCGTTGAAAACAAGTGGATTATGCAGCTGAGCGTACTGGACTAGAATAGATGGATAGAAATTTACTAGATAACATGAATGTTTAGAAAGATTTAAAAATGGAAAATGAAAATATTTGCTGCAATATAACTAACCTATAAGCTAAACATTCGGGCGAATACTAAGTTACTTATGTTCAAGTGTGTGATGATTCGTGTGTAATTTGTACTGTTTCAAATCATTTAAGTATACTCGTAAAACTGGAATTTGTTGATTTATCTGTCAGAGTCGTAGTCTGTGCAAGACAACAAATTCCATAAAGTGAAAAAAATTACAATTTTGAATCAGAAAAATCTCCAATTTGGTAAATTCCTTTAAACTTAATTTGTAACAAAAATTGCCTAGCTATTTTCTAACCATGTTAGGTAGCATCAAGATTTCAGCTCGTAGATTTGGATCTCCAGTAATTATATTAGACCTAAACAACCGTCATGTTGCCAGGCAATATAACGACGGAATCTTGGAAATGAATACAAAAGGTATTTTAACAAACACCATCAAGAGCGATACATTTTTGTTATACAAATGCAAGAAAAAGGCTGTAATTGTTAAGTCAATTATCATTTTTTTTATAAAATAATTTAAGGTAAGCAAAAACTTGCAAAAACTGGGTATAGGTATTGCCACGAGAGTTGAAGTGAATGATTACAGACACAGCTACAAAAATAACCGATTGCACAAAAGGAGAATGTATATGAAATGAATAAGTAAATGTCAAAATCCTGCTGTCATTACACGACATGTTTTAGCTGTGTGTGTAATCATTCACTTCAACTCTCGTGGCACTACCTATATCTCGACAGAAACTTATTTAAATAGCTATTCCTGTGTTTTTGCGGTGCAATACTAAGCAGGTTTAGCATCATTTCACATCGGTTACAGGTATGTCGTAAATCGAACTTTATTTCCTTCTACCATACGTTACGGCAAACCTATGAAACTACGTAACCGGTCAATAACTGTGAACTAAACATAGAAAATATCGTGTACAAATGTATCATTGAACGACCTTTATTTTAATTGTGACCTTTTTACCCGACTGCCCGAAGGAGGATTACTTGGTATTAAATGGTATTATAACGGATAACTCACGTCTTAAACCGAGTTTAGCTCGACATGTTTCGGGCTATTTCGTAGCCCTTCCTCTCAGGAGCACGCGACTCGGCGGTTGCCGCAACACGCACACTACGCGCCACTGCTCTGCTCGCACGACGTGTTCCTGAGAGGAAGGGCTACGTAATAGCCCGAAACATGTCGAGCTAAACTCGGTTTAAGACGTGAGTTATCCGTTATAATATCATTTAATATGAGTGAGTCTCACGGTAGTTTCATGTTCAAAAAGGATTACAAGTAATCCTTTAAGTATTGAACACCTTGGTGTTTCCATACCAATTCGATAGACCACCAGTAATACCAGTTTAATAATGTCGTTCAGAACTTGAAACAAAAGATCGTTTTTCTGATTATTTCTCATTTGAATCTTCAGGAATACTTGCTAGATTACTTACAATGTATTGGAAATATATTATCGCGACCATTTGATTCAACCACTGATCTGCACGAAAATATAGATATCCGACAGCAAACAAAACTTTATTTTGCAACTGATGATTGATACAAAATGAAACGCTTAATAGTTTATCGGTCTGCAGCGCACATAAATACCAAAACAATTGTACCTACAACTTTAACGTCATAGCGACAAGTTTATAAACTGCAAATTGTTCAAAATCACGCGAAGTCATCTACCGCTATTAACCGTGAGTATAGTCCGCTGGGAGTAAATAGCTTAGTCTGCAGGCAGTCAGGATAATGAGTGTGCAGGGGAAACAGGCGGAAAACACTATATTATAGCTACAGGTCTATCCGTTGTTCTATGATTGCGTTTGTGGAATAGTAGATTGTTGCACCAAGCAGAAAGTTATTTATTACTGCACCGAGTGCCGATTTGGAGCCCGCGCGTCAGCGAGGGCTTTTAAAAGCACGAGAGCAATATAAATTACTTAATGCGAGGTGCATAATCTGCTTTTCTTTCAACTATTACAGGAATAGTAGCCAAAAAAAAACATGCTAGGCTAAATAATTATTAGGAAAGAAATGTCACTAGCACTCGATGATTCCATTTTTGTGAGTAAGTTTACATTCGCACTCTCAATAAATGTCAAATTCGCAAGGTTCCCGCCATCGCGCCAATTTGTTTTTTTTTTTAATTTCTAACTTTTTTTGGCAGAGTTAAGTAGCAGATACTTTTACCCGCGATCTGTCAAATTTCATATGGGCGCCAGGTTGGCCAACCAAATACACAGTTTTAATTTGATAGGATTGGTAGCAACAATTTTTTGTACGCAATCTGTCAAATTTCATAAGACTGTCCGTTGACCAACCTAACACTAGATTTTTTTACACTATGCAGGCTAATTTTATAGCAAAAATACTTGTGTTATCTCTTTGGTGGTGCAATTTTAAAAAATCGAAAACAATGCAATAAAGGATTTTCATACATTTTTTTCTGCCCTAGAGCGGAAAAAGTCCCGCTTTGTGCTGGGTATTTAGTGCGGTTATGATGAAACTAAAGCATAGTTGGAAGAAAAAGATATTTTTACTCGCGATATGTCAAATTTCGGATGGGCGCCAGGTTGGCCAACCAAACTTAAAGTTTTATTTACATACGGATACTTACTAATCTTACTATTTTTGGTAGGATTGGTAGCAACTATTTTTTGAACGCAATCTGTCAAATTTTATAAGACGGTCAGATTGACCAAGTGTTAGGACACTAGATTTTTTTACACTATGTAGGCTAATTTTGTAGCAAAAATACTTGTGTTAAAAAAAATACACTGGTGGCGCAATTTAAAAAAAATACAATGCTATAAAGGATTTTCATACATTTTTTCTGCTCTAGAGCAGTAAAGTCCCGCTTTGTGCTGGGTATTTAGTGCGGTTATGATGAAATTAAATCATAGTTGGAAGAAAAATAAATTACTTTACTTTTCTGGCATCTTTGTTAATTATTGACAATGATACAAAAACCCATCATCATCGTCACTGTCATCGTCATCATATCTATGTCCTATTAAACATAGGCCTTCCCCATAGACCTCCAGGCTTCGCTTGAACCCGCGGCTTTAACCAGGTCACCCGTCCACCTCGTTCGTGAATGTCCTGCGCTGCGCTTGCCGATCCGCGGTCTCCATTCAAGAACTTTTCGGCCCCAACCCACCCGATTTAATTACAGTGGATAGCGGACATAAAAGCTATACAGTTGCATTTCGTGACTTACTGTGCCTTTTCATTACGTAAATATAAAGAAAACGTTACAGCAAAAGTTTTGTCTGACAACGCTCATATGTTAATTTTATAGTACAAGTTTACCGACACCAGACAAACTTAGTTTTAAATCAAAAAAAGTACCAACTTTTATTAACAAGCAAGCTTTGCGTTTGCTTTTGTTCAAAGTATTCGAATGAATACTAAGCAATGCCAAGTCTAACTCTACTTTAAGTCCACTTGAATAGTCAGACCACAGTTTCGTGATTAAGTATCTAAGATCAAAGCATTAATATAATAGCCGAATATTACTAAAGGTTGTCAGTCTTTTACTGTACAAGTCAACTTAAATGCTTAGTATTTTCTAATCGGGAAAAATCACAAGTTTCAAAGCAGCAATCTTGATTTGTAACAATACGAGTATAAAGGGTTTTATTGTTTGTAACTTAAATTTTTTGTTATGATTCTAGAAATTACTGTTGAAAACAATGTCAAAATAGAACATTTTAGACTGACACGTAAAGTACGATTCTGGGTTAATATAATACAGAAATTATGGTACCGTCACCATCATTAATATCTTCCAGAGCGGAGCGTGCAAAAATATCTGACACGTCCTTCCGGCCCTAGAAATAGAGTCGTATCAGATATTTATGCATGCTTGTTGTGTCAGATGTTGGTGCTGGTGACTGTACCTAACTACTTTTGTAAAAGTGGTAGATAAGACTTGGATTCTGCACAAACATCGCTATAGTTTTAGAATACATTAATTAAGATAAGGATAAATAAAGCAGAATTTTGCTTTTGACACAGGATATACCTTTATTAATTAAGAATAAAACGTTTTATATTTAATTAAATAAATTCGGATAACTGACGTCTTAAAAAGAGTTTAGCTTTAACGTTTTATGTAACAACATTACTTAAGTATTGAACATAGAATATTTAGTAGGTTAAGCGTTAAGGAAACGTTAAATTCATTCTGAACATAAAAGCTAGAATGTCATAAACTTTTATTTTATAACATTTTAGTAATTGACATTAATTTCTGTCTAGACAAAATAGTTTAAGCGGGATTCTCAGAAATCATAAAAGCTGGTTTTACTGCTAAATTACTGTTTCATACTCATAACTTTCACATGGCTTTCTTCATAAAACTGCAAATCTAAGCTGTTATTGCACGATAGTTATAAGTACTTACCAAGGTAGTTACTAATCACCATTCACTGTTTTTTTTTTCATATCAATAAAAAAGTAGTAAGCGCTTCAGTGAGGACTTTAAACGTACGGACGTTAAACTTACTTAATAAGAGAGCTCTAGAACCTCTAGGAATATTTCACATATCCTTACTAATATTACAAAAGAAATACATCTATTCAAATGTAAAATATAAATAATATAAGTAAATGTAAAACATATATTACAAATGCAAAAGTCAGTTATTTGGTTTCTCAAACTTTAACGTTTAAAATATTCAACCAATTGTGATGAAAATTGATGTATTAAAAATATATATTGTCGTCTTTTTATTATTTAACGCTTAAAATAGTAAGCGCTCATCAGATTTGCTTTCACTAAGTGAATCTTCAGCGCGATAAGCCTATACTTTGGCTCTTAACGAATAAGCATCTAGCGTCCTTATATTTAAGTACCTTTAGCTTACCAAATGAGCAGAGTTTCAGCCTTGGACTATCCTAGACCTAGAGCTGCAGAAAAGACATACAGTAGATTTCCTTGTGCTCGCCTTAGCAAGGGCACTGCCGTGCACCCAGATGATACAAAATTTAAGAAGAATTTAAGGTTTTGCACTCAGTTGTAAAATACGTCTGTTTTACTTTGAAAGTTACAGAAATTCAATTTTCGTAAAGTAGAAAATTTTAAATATAAAACTTTATAAGCTCATTATGTCGCCGTGGCTTCTTTTGTTTGAGAAGAGTGGGTAGTATTTCAAACTTGTCCGTGTGCTGCCAAAGAAATATTGTTGAAAGAAAAAAATAATTTTGTAAATACAGATAGATAGAAATAGTAATGCTTGTATATTTATTTTCAAAACTATTCTAAATGGGAATTATATAACTTGCCGATCTCTATTTAATTTTCAGTTTAAATTTTTATTGTTCAATAAATATACATTGTTTTTAAAAATGTAGACAATGAGATACACTTGCTTTTATCTGTAATTATGTTTTAACATTTTGGTGATTACTTACTTCAACATTTTCTACAATCCTTACCATAATATTTGGGGGGGGTTGCCATAATCCCCACGCTTGGCAGGCGGCTTGGGGATCGCAGTGTTTGCTGATGGTTTACGCAGAAGACGCTGCTGCCCGTCTTCTGGATTTTTCCCTTAGTCGCCTTCTACGACACCCAACGGAATGAGAGGGGGGGGAGCTATTCTTGTCCGGCCACCCCACGGATTGTCCGGCCACCCCACGGATTTGACGTTGCCAGTGATGACTTATGGCGCTGACTGTTGGCCTCTTAGAGAGGCTCAAAGTCACGCAACGAGCTATGGAGAGAGCTATGCTTGGAGTTTCTTTGCGCGATAGAATCCGGAATACGGAAATTCGTCGAAGAACTAAAGTCACTGACATAGCTGGAAAAATATGCAAATTGAAGTGGCAATGGGCAGGCCACATCGCTCGAAGAACAGATTACCGTTGGGGGAGAAAAGTCCTCGAGTGGCGACCACGAACCGGAAGACGAAGCGTTGGCAGGCCTCGCACCAGGTGGACTGACGACATCGTGAGAGTGGCGGGAAACCGGTGGATGCAAGTGGCAAGTTGTCGTTCATTGTGGCGTTCTAAGGGGGAGGCCTTTGTCCAGCAGTGGACGTCTTCGGGCTGATGATGATGATGATGATTACCATAATAAAATAATAAAAAATGATAAAAAATATGAACTGAAAACATATGTGATATGATATAAAACCTGAAAAAGATATACATATGAACGTGTTGATTTTCGTGTTTTCATCTCACTATAATATACCTTCGTATTATTCTAATCGGGTCTTCGATTACATTAACTCTTATAAACTCCGTAACCCTCATTACTATTGTGACCCCCAAATTATCCCAATTTCTAAAACTACGCCCCAATTGGGCCGCTAACGGAGTAATTTATTCCTTAACCCTATTTCCTAAGTAAAAACGTTCTACCATTAAACTCTTTGATAACCTCGGATACGCCATTCCCTACTATTTGTTTGTCGTTGCTGGCTTATTTTAATAAATAGCCAAGCGGTGACTCGGCTGTAGTGGCTAAATGTTTCACTTCATTATGAACTTTTTGATTCTTTTCGCTATTGACCTGTTCGAGTTACTTTGCAGCGAAAGAGGGTCTTTTGGTTTCATTGATGAGAAAGGAATGTAGGTCATTAGACTCCGCTTAAAACTGATGTATTTTTGGATTGGGAACTACACAGACACACCATTGATCTTTTTACCGTTTACCACGGCTGGCTAAATTTTGTTAACCTATATTTATTTGTCTTATTCTAAGTCTTATTTTGCTTCCAGATGCCGATAAAATTTCTTTTTAATAACAATTTTATCTTTTTTTATAAATAAACGGGTATCTTATCCATGACTATTAACTTGGCAATTTTCTAAACGAGGTAAAGAAGATTAAGCTATTTTTGGCCACGGAAGTCGTGACATTCCCTGGTGGATAAAGCTTTTTGGTTTGGCTGGTCATATCCTATCCGATGGAAAAGAAAAGGTAAAAATAAAACGATGCATTATAAAATTCTTTTTATTTTCAAAACAACATGTACTCGTGAAGTACAATAAAATCCACCTAGCGTCACATTTTTTTAACAATGAAAAATTACAAGATATTTTCTTTATACATATTTGAATCTACAGTAATAAAAGTTTCAACAAAATTAAATATCTTAGTCGAAACATATATCCGATAATTTACGCTAATAACTTTAAAAATAATAAATGATGAACGGTCAAATGTAGCAATTTTTTAATCAGAATATTCAAAAGAAAACAATTACCGCTAATTTCTGGAATTCGAATAATTTATATTAATTTGAGTATTCATATATAATTATAGAAATTCAGTCAAAAGATCTCATTGACAGCGTTAATTGGAAGAAATAAAGCATTTTACACATTATCACAGGTATCATCAAAAATAATACAAATAAATAAATAATGTAAGGACACTAGTCAAACGTAAAATTAATTGAATACCACTTACATAATATATGCAATATAAATCAAACTCCGACAGCTGAGGCCGAATTATTTTTGTTTTACAAAATAACAGAATTGGTAAGTAATAGTATTTAAAACTACATCCACACAAAAAAGTATAATGAATATTGTTTTCGGTCAACTTTTAATTACAAGGGTAATTTTAACATACACACTAAACTTAAATTGCATTGATGTTATTTTTAGTAGAAGTCTTAAACAAACTTTAACAATTCTTTATAATTTGAAATTATTCTTGTCCTAAACCAATTACGTCAAATTAAAGACAATTATATCAAAAACGATTGTTACATTTCGAGTTGAGTTAGAAGTAAAACAGTGAGTAATGAAGTCAAATTTTTTTTTTACTCTCGATAATTATTTACACCCGTAAAATACATTATGAAGTACTGGTTAGTGTAACACATTTATTTAAATAGAAAACTTATAAAGCCCGAGTTATTTACAATACTTACTACTTAAATTTCAAATGGCTGATATTTCCATGATAAACGATATTTATTAATTCTAACTACATGATGTCAAATACTATGTTTTGAGTAATATAACAATTGATAAAGAGTTGATTGTTTGTTCTTATTTCATAGCAGTTTTTGTTTTTGCATAAGAGTATTTGAAAAGTTTAAACACAGCGTTGCATCAAAACGGTAATGATGAGATAATTATAACGGGATTGTTTCTAATTTAACAGCGACAGGATTCTTTAATGTTAATGTGAATTGACAGCAAAATTACATCCAAAATAAAATTAAAAGCTCATGGCAGAAGTATGTAAAATTATGCGAGTCATCTAATGTATTGCAATTAGTATTATCAAGGTTTACTTTATAATAGGCCAGGACGCTGCCACAATGATGAATAGTATTTTACAATGAATAATACCTTTGAAATGTAGTCAAAATTAGGCTACTAAGTTCACTTGGTGGTAGTATTATGGAAATTGATATAATTTAAAATCAAATAATATTATGGTCAATTTTTTATGAACAACATTTTGAGAATCAGTTAAGATTCAATATAGAGTTAATTAGAAACGAGTCTTAAGTGTTGCTAGTTGATAATTACGAATAATTTTATTTAGGTAGCTATTTATAAATTTGCATCATGTAGTCAGACATAACTAAAAGCAAAATGATGTAGCTCTAATCTTGAAAATACTTTATTTCGTGTATTGTCGATATGCTCCACTGGAATCATTGCTTCAAGAAAACGTCTCAGGCATTACATTAAAAATATGTACAGTCTTCACAATTTTCCTTAAACTAAATATAATAAGGAGTTTGTATCTATAACTTATTTCTAGTATCATTTCGTTGATCATTTAGGTCTTTTAGGAATCGTAGTTTATCCGCCGTGCGGTACCTGTGAATATCGAAATATATTAACTAAATTATAGTGGCAACTTAATTATTAATCCTCGCCTGCGGCTCGGGGACGAGTCACAAGTTCTGTTTTCATGGATAGCTATAGGTATCTTACCTAATTTAGTAAAACACGTTATAAAAAACAAACAAACAAAAGTCTTTATTTCTTATGTACCTACTGTTTCATTTTTAATATCAATAGTGGTAATATAGTTGGACGCGGCATCATACACACACACACACATTTGATTATATTTTATAATATGTCTTGCTCCTGGGGATTGAGTAACGCATCGGACCTCAAAGGAAGACACGTCGCGATAATGACGTAATGGCAACGCGCCCTGTCTATTTGAAAAAAAGAAGAAAAAAGAAGAGTTCGGTCTTGAGATTTCTTGACGGTGATGGCGGCCGCCGTGTTAATAAATATTAATTTGTATAAAAAATAATAAGAACTATTGGTGAAGAAGTGAGTTTTTGCGGACACTGCGGACTATTTTCGGGGTAAGCTTAGGGAATTATTTTATCTATATTGTTTTAGATTTTACATTTTTTTTGTTGGTTTAAATTTCACACGGAAACTAAAGAAAGCGAAAGGTAAATAGCCTTTGAACCAGTGCACCCAAAGGCCATAGATGTTTTATTAACACCGACATTCTTCCATTGTTCGTGACTGCGCTTGCGCCTAATCGTCTTGGTCTAAAAAGTAGACGAATATTTTACTTTATGCAGTGGAACATAAAACAAAATTTTATGCAGCCCATAGAGAACAAATACGAACTTTATGAGCATGGAATCTGAAGAATGTACAGTCAAGGGCAAAGATATCAACACGGCCAAATGTATACACGACCTTTATGTTAAGTGCATAAAGTCGTGTATACATATTTTTGCAACTTTGGCCGTGTCGATATCTTTGCCCTTGACTGTACCTAATCATTTTAACACTCGTTACATGTCATGTTAACCTACTTTAAGTACCTACCTACTAAATGAAACAAGGCTTGCATAATGCTCACAACGAAACGAGTTTTATAATACTTACTTGGATCTTTTTTTTCTCCTCACTGTGTTTACTGGCGTAGCCTCTACGCACAGCACTATTAATTTTGAGCTGCAGGAATACCTAGAGCAGAAAGTACAAGGTTGACTTAAAGTAGTTTTTCATATAAATGTAGGAATTGCGGTTGAAAGCGGATTCTATTAAACCTAATTTCAATAGCGTTCTAAAATGCTATAAAGTGCTCATATGTAAATAACTGCTAGTACCTACCTAAATGTCACAGAACACAATATTTCCGCTAAACGACTGAGCTGAATCTTAAATCCCTTTTTGAATGTGACGATATAAACACTACGTGTGTATTGCACGGCTGGGTTCAAAAGCCAAGAAAATTTAAGATATTATTATGTTTAAATTAGCATAAACATGAAAGCGTAATACCTATAACTCTTCGGAGACAAGTGTTAAAGCCCCGTATTGAACAAAATGGTAGAATGAAAGCCTGACGTCAACGTACAAAAGATACGTAAAGTCGCGAATATGTTATCGTATTTCTATGTATAACCGTACAATACCTACCCACGTGTGACAAGACTCTCTGAGGAAACGTTGGGAGAATAAAGCGACATTTTGAATAAGCAAAATTTAATTAGGTTGTTTGCAGTTAGCGTGTTTGAATGAAATACCAGACCACGTCTAGCTGTTTAAATGAAGTTAGGAATTTTAAATAATATTTTGTACTTGTTTTATTTCTTTGTAAGATATATATATATATATACAGTAACGTAAAAAAAAGGCAAAGGCAGTGCGCGTGTTGCAGCAGCCGCCGAGTTGCGTTGCTCCGAAGAGGAAGGGCTACGGATTAGCCCGAAACATGTCGGGCTAAACTCGATTTAAGACATGAGTTATCCGGGTCAATATATTTTTTTATATTTATTTATTTATTTATTTATTTAATAGACACACCAACAAAGTACAGAGCAATTACATTTACCACTTAAAATTAATAGTAAACTCGCCTAGCCCGTACCTCAATAACAGGCATGCAACAACATTTACCATGAGAACTAAACGGACAGTACATAAATAACATCACATTAACAATACACAACTAAACACAAAATTTATAAACAGATCGAATTTATAAACAGATCGAACTATTACTTAATTTTACAAACTGGTGATTTGATTGGTAGAAGCATTTTACGCCTCCAACTAGTAATACTATCGGAGTAGACATCAAGGTTGTATATTTTCTGATGTTCATTGTACCGCGTTTGTATCCTGCGCACGGTAGAAAATTTACCTAAATTTGACTTCGCCAACCTTGGCCTGAAGGTAGTGACTCGTGACGGTCTAATATTGACTCTCGGGACAGCAAAACTTAGGCTTTCCAGGATACCACTTTCTTGGATATCACCATTTATTATTTTATGAAGCAGAACAAGATCCAGGTATTCCCTTCTTAGCTGGAGAGAACGCATCCCAAAATGGTCGAGCCTGCCAGCATAACCTGTGCGCTTTCCGATGCTTTTGGTGTTGTCTTTAAAAGCCATATACCGAGTAAAGGAGCGCTGTACCTTTTCTAGGCGATCAATATGGACCTGGTATGAAGGATTCCACACCTGACTACAGTACTCAAGGCGTGAACGTACAAGAGTATTGTAAAGGGTTTCAAGTGTCTTAGGGCGCTTGAAATTCTTAGCTACCCTCTTGACAAATCCCAACATTTTAAAGCAGCCCCTGACAACACTATCTATATGACTAATAAAACTTAGTTTATTGTCAAGAATCACTCCCAGGTCCCTTATAGTGCAAACTTCTTCAAGCTCAACGCCTCCAATTGCATAACTACTGTTGATTATGTTCATATTTCGAGTGAACTTTATATGTTGGCATTTAGAGACGTTAAGGACCATACCATTAGATGCACACCACCTACTGATACTGTCCAAGTCCATCTGGAGCAGTTCCACATCACTGGTATTCTTAACTTCCTTATAAAGTTTCAGATCGTCAGCATACAATAAAAATTTACTATTCTTTATGACGTCACCAATGTCATTAACAAATAAAACGAAAAGTAACGGACCCAGATGTGATCCCTGTGGCACCCCTGAGGTAGTTGGATAATATGCTGACATATACCCATCCTTTACAACCCTCTGCCTCCTGCCTGTGAGATACGATCTAAGCCAAGCTAGCATTTCACCAGAAACACTGAAATCATGAAGGAGCTTGTTCAACAGTATATTATGGTCAACTTTATCAAATGCACTGGTGAAATCCGTGTAAATAGCATCAACTTGCACCCTACAATCAACCGAGAAAGACAAATCATTGACGTAGCATATTAAGTTAGATGCTGTGGACTTACGTGGCATGAAACCATGTTGCAATGATGAGACTTGTTCTTTAACGTGCCAGGCTAGTCTGGGATAAATCAAACACTCAAATAATTTCGAAAATGTACTTAAGATGGATATCGGGCGATAGTTATTTACATGAGTTTCGTCCCCTTTTTTAAATACTGGTACAATGTTCGCCTCTTTCCATAGCGCAGGGAACGTGGATGTTTCAAGTGATTTATTGAATATCAGCAACAATGGAAGTGACAAATTAGACGCGCATTTTTTGATAAAAAAAGGCGGTATGCCATCTGGTCCAGCGCCCTTACTTATGTCCAGTGACTTGATTGCCTTAAGTACGTCACTCTCAGAGAAACGAATACGTGACATGCTGGCGAAACAGTGAGGACTGGTGGAAATCCTTGATTTAAGATAGTCGTCCATTGGGGAACTCGCAGAAAATATAGAGGAAAATTGTTTTGCAAAAAGGTTACAGATATCGGTATGACCGTCAGCAGTAACACCATTAAGTTGCATGGTGGATGGGTAAGTAGATTTTCCTTTCCTGAGACTTTTAACATACGCCCAGAAATTTTGGGAGTTGCAGCTTATGCCATCTTCGACAGAAGCCATATACACCGAGTAATCCTTGTCCATCTTGACTTTGACACGTTTGCGTAATATATCATATTCAAGGTAGTCCCTGGGATTTTTACTCTTCTTATAAATCAGTCGTCTTTTTTCTTTTTCTCGCATCATTCGCATTAGTACAGAACTGAACCATTTTGGCCGACCAAGCTGTCTATTCTTACTAAAAGGAACAGTATCGTCTATAACCTGACGGAGAGAGGCGTAAAATACTAAAACCATATCATCGACAGTAACGCAATCAGAGAACTTAGAGAACCAATCTATTTCATTTAATTTCGAATTGACAAGAGTATAGCAAGCTTTCTTAAAATTATGAGTAGCAAAAGACTTAGGCGTAGCTAGGGATTGCAATCCGGATAGTTCGAAATCCGAAATAACCGAAAAAATCCGGATTTTTGCTGTCTTTCTAAATTCGGATTTTAACCTAAAAATCCGGTTTTTTCGGATTTCAATTATAGTTGACATTTAACCAGAATCTATTGAATTTCGTTGCTCGCATTCATTCATTCATGCGTTCGCTTCGCTGCTAGCCAGCCCTCATGTTGCCACGTGCCACGTGACATAACCTTTTCGGCACCCCCCGCGCCCCGCTGGCTACCTATAGGGATATGATTTTATGTGATGCGCAATAAGAATCGATTTTGTAAAAGATCGATGTTATGGAATGCGATCTGCAATTATTTAACCGATTCACGAAAATCCAATCATAACTCAGATTGGTTCGTTTACTTAGAAGACCGGATTAAAAAGTCTAATTAGGTAAGTATTGTTATTGTAAATGTTCCTTAATTGAGAATAACTATCTAAGGTTTTGTGTGTGCTTATAGCATTGAAGGTTGTGTGTGCTTATGGCATTGAATTTTTGAAATATTTTTTTTACGTAATTCCGGTGGGTAATTTTTTTTTTTACTTTTGGTGAAAATAAACACTCGTTGGGATACTACTTTGCATTAGGCTCTCAATGATACAAGAGGCACTTATTTAAATTCAATAACAAAATAGCTATGCGATATTGAAAAAAAAACGCCACTGAAATTACGATATTGACAGCGAAATTACTTCTTTATTAATTACATAGGAAATTAGTTTCAAATTACGAACTATTACTATGACTTATGTACGTAACTATAATTTATTTTATCTACATGTAAATATTCTTTTTGTTCCTAATATTTGAATGTAGGTTCGATCAAAATAAATCGAATGCGAAATCGATTCGCTTGACCTTTCATTATCCATAATTTGCAAAGTCGCACTTGCACCTACTGTAAATGACAAACATAATATATTGGCATGTTCATTAAGCAGACGCGTTCATACTTGTTATTATCATTCGTCCTTCCACCTCCGCCTCAGGTAGTACGCTCAAAGAAAGCAGGGTGATCCATATAGCCAGCATGCCACAAAAAAAATATACACGCTAGTATCACGGTAGTAATTGCTCATTAATAGCATGCTTTTGTGCTAAGTAATAAGCATAATCCGTAAGTACCTTTATATTTCACGAGAGCGACGCGAGTAAGCGAGTGAGTTTAACATGAAACTACCGTTAGATTCAATCATAATGAGCATAATTAGTAATTTCGCTGCCCTATCTGTAATTTCGGTGAACAAAAATGTCACCGGAATTACGGCACCGAAGATTACGACAACGAAGTATTTTGGCGATTACTGCTAAACTATTATATATGAGTACTATTAGCTCTTTTCTGAGAATTAAGAACAAAGTCAACTAATAAACAAAAATAGAAACATTGAATTAAAATCATTGTATATCGCAAAACGGGCATCCACGGAAATTACTTTTAAGATGACCCATACACATCGCGCGACAGACTTGTATTGATAGGCACACAAAATTCGGTAGTTGGAGGTTCACTCTGCGTGATAACTAAAACAGAACTAATGTACTTTCCCATAAAAATGTGAATATCTTAATGGTGAAGGATCAAAGATATTAGCAAGTATTTGCGCAAAGTGATATTGGTAGATCGACGTTCGACAATCACAAAATGGTCAACCTATTTTTAAATAAATATGTATTTAGCATGAAAAAAATATAGAATGCGTTATTTAATTAGCTTCCTTAAAATGACTCCTAGACACAAAGTTATGCTCAATTGATTCAGCAAAACCGCAGGCAGACAGGCTTCACAGACTTACTGCAGTTAGTGTTTCCAATCAGAGTTTTAGACTGATTAAACGCGTAATATAATAAAAACACAGTTTTATTTTACATTTTCTTAATGTAATTCCATATTTTTTTTTAAATTGGTAAAATTATGTTAAAATTCGAAAAATCCGGATAATCCGGATTTGTACGTGTCGATATTTATAAAATCCGGATTTGAAAAAAGACCGGATTTTGCAATCCCTAGGCGTAGCGGAGCTTACACATTCAATTTCGTCAATTGCCATTTCGAGAGGTGGGTGATGAGCATCAATTTTGCTCAAAGGTCACATGCAACAACCACACTTGGACCCAAAAAATTACACAAAACTAGATCCAGGATTTTACTGTTATGATTTTTTATGTTATTTAGTTGAAACATATTACAAAGAGACATAAAATCAAACAGAGAAGTAGAGACAGGTGAGGCGCATGGTTTTGACTCAGAAAATAAGCCAGAACTGTCCAAATTCCATTCAATAGATGCAATATTAAAGTCACCAAATATGATACACTTGTCTTTACTACATACAACCTTATCTCCAACACTGTCAAAATACCTATTGTACACTTGCGACGCCTCACCCGGAGGTATATACACTGCGCCAAGATTGATACTATAATGGGCGGAAACACGCACCGCAACCCACAAATCTTCACACTCAGTTTCCCAGTTTAGCAGTCTACATGCGGGCAGCTTTTTGGAGACTGCTATAAGGCAGCCACCCCCATCCTTCTTTCCAGTTGATAGGAGGTTTCGGTCACGACGAAAAATAGTGTATCTTGGATCCAATAACTCCGCATCGGCTATACCTGAATGAAGCCACGTCTCTGTGACAATAATGATGTCATGGGTAGAACAAGATGTTGCAAGTCTTAAGTCGTCGAGTTTTGTTCTTATCCCTCTCATATTTTGGTAGTATATATTTAATGCCATTTTATCGAAAGAAATCCATAACAGGCACAAGCACTCACTGTTCTTTCAACTCCTAAAGACGATTGAGATCCGATGAATTCCGAATGTGAAGCAAGCTTGCTTCTTCGTTTTTACGGACATAGATTCTGCCATAACGCACCCACACAAATTTATACGACTTAGCCTTCCCTGCTATCCTTGTCTCAGCATGCAACCTCTTTACAGCCGGAGATAGATGTTCGGAGACAAAAACTGGGGACTTGCGGCCTGCGATTCCCAAATCATATGTGTTCAACTTTTCTGCCCTGTCTTGCTTGTTCTTATTGTATTTTATTACGGCTGTCAATAACTCATCCCTCTGAAGAGCAGAGCGTAGCTTTACGATTACTGCTCTCGGCCTCTCGTTGTTTGGATTAAGCTTAGCAACGCGCTTGCAGGCTAGAATATCCGTAGGCTGAAGAGGATACGAGACCACGTTGGCAAGCTGGACTACGGTTGTCTGTAGCAGCTCACCTTTAAATTCTGGTAGGCAAGTAATTTCTACATTACATTCACGGGAGTTTTGTTCGAGAAATTCTAAGCGTGAAGACAGTTCTGACACTGAGGTTCGGAGTTCCGAGTTTTCTTTTTTTAGGTTGCTCATGTCTTCCTGATTTGCCATTAATTGACTATGCATTTCGTCGTAACGCTCACTCATGAACCGAACACTCTCCAGGACCTGTTCGCTCATTATCCTAAATTCTCTTTATTTCATCTTTTAAAAGTAATCTCATTTTAGCAGTAAGTGAGTTCTCGAGAGAACCGTACCAAGGCGGAAGGTCGTTTTTGTTGTGCACGTCGGCGGGTTCCTGTGCTGATGCCTGAGCATTTTTAACCTTTTGCCGAGTAAAAACGCCTGTGTCACCAACAGGGGAGCCAAGCGGAGTATCAGTGTTGTCTCCCGTCTTACGTGCATTGCACTTACAAGCAGGGCAGACCCACTCCTTTTTTACAACTGAAGATAGTTTCTTGAACGTCTGGTCAGTGTATCCAACGCAAGTGTGCTTATACTCCCGGTGGCAAGCAGCATTTGTACATTTCAAAAATTGTGTAGATTTCATCTCCTCATCGCAACACTCGCAACGCCTTGCGTTCGTACTAGCATCTTTGCCAACCTTCGACATCCCTTAAACTGCACGCTACCCTGCACCACGAGACTAACGACACACAAACGATAGTTATCACAGCCGCTCCGTATCTCGGTACGACGCGTGCCGTCGCTCGGTACGCAGGCGATGAGTATTATTATAATATAACAGTGAGCGATCGTTATGTAACGTTACTTATAGGGTGAAATTGGTAACGTCATCAAGCCCTGGTCGCAAGTCAGTGATGCACTTTTTAATTTCAAGACGTTTATGTTTTTGTGATGTATTTATTTCTCTGATAAAAAATGTTAGTTAATTGATGTTAACTTTTTCTAACCGAATATAGGGTAGTTTAACTTTATTTTATTTTTAACTGCTGTTTAAAGTCACTCGCGTACTTATTTAGTGGAGCTAATTGTTCTTTTCTTATGTTCTATTACGAGATAACATTCACACAAGATATTTAGAGTGTTAAGTTCACTTTGGCACTATTTTTATTCACTATTTCCCAGTTTAACACTGGAAATCAATCTTATGTACAAGGGCACGATTCACCACACTTGATAGTTATCGTAAGTTTTTAAGATGATGATTTATATTTAACAAAGGCATGGTTTAAATTTTTTATTTGCCCTTCAGTCACTCTATATTTGCCTCTATTGGACTCTTTTGAAAGAACATTACTCTATTGACAGAAATTACTCACTTTTATTTATTACAAGGCGTAATTTCAAGGTAGTTCTTACCAAAAAGTTTTAATTTTTTAATATGCTCTTTTATATGCCACTTTAAAAAAAACTGACATTATAATAATACAACTATACATAAATACATTCTATCATTCTCGAGTTATACCTACTCAAGAAAACCAATCGCACTCGAATGCCTACGATATAATAATGTTGGCTATATTTTGACGATTCCCAAGGCAACAGACAAGTAGACGTTAATATGAATATCCAGACAGTTTATTGAAACAATATTATGATAATGAATCGATATGGTGCGTCCTCTGAGGATGGCTTATTCAGGGAAATTGATAACCTATCATTAATTCATCCATTACCTTCCTTGGCTCGATTTCAATGAAAACTCGGAAAAGCTATCACACAGGTGAAAATTCACCCGCCATTAGATTGTTTCGCTGGTGGGTTTAAGTCCTTTTTTCACCGAAACTACTTACGTCTCTTGATCCAACAGCTTGTTGGAACGCAGTGATGAGGCCAGCCCGAACTTGTCAGGATTGCCGCTGTGCCAGGCGTCACAGTACGCATCCATTGCGGGCTCGCCGTTCGTATTGGCGCCGTGCCATACTGCTTTGGTTGGCCTGCGAGCAATGGATAGAGAACGTTAGAACAGTATTTATCCCGCTGCAGCAAATACACTGCTGACCATATGGAACAGAGGATTCAGTCTTGCAAAAATAAACGCTTATACACTTTTGGAATTTGTGATGCTATCCGTTGACACCAGTACCTATGCAACGCGCTAAAGCAATATTCACGTAGTTTCATTATAATGAGTAGCAGTTTATTGGTTCTCAAATCAACGCAGCGCAGCATGCTATTAGAGCGAACTTAGTAAGAAAGATTAGCTGAAGAGTGCGCACGTTTATGTCAAGCATACCTTAAAAGAAGGAAGAAAGAAGTTGGAGCAAGCAGTACCTGATTTAGAGTTCTAACGGCCCTAGGCTAACAATGAATATGCCCCAAGCAACAAATTATTATTTATGAGATTACTCTCTTTTCTTACTACTAAATCCACCTATTCCATTATCGCACTATTTCATCAGAGTAAATCTCATCTCAGCTTCGCGCCAGCTACCCCCTTGGTCCTTGCGCCCTAGGCTCTAGCCTTATTAGCTTATGGGTAAATCAGAACCTGGGAGCAAGCTTTGTGGCTTCAAAGCCAACTTCTTTCTTCCATGATTTTTACAATCCAGTTGTTCTTATTAACGATCTTACCAGCCAGGATCCATGAGGACGTTTTTCCCACTAAAGCTGTAAATTTTCGGTGCGTGCGCAAACAGGGCGCCGGAGCCGTCAAAAATGTCGCTCCAAGAGTTGAACAACACGTCACCTCGCAAATTCACCACCGCGTTGCCGCGATCTACCCAGCTAACTATGGAATCCATGGTTTGGACCCTATAAGAAAATTGGAGGTATTAATCGTAGTATGGTAGTAGGTTTGTAATACTACCAAATCCAGCGAGGCGTGGCCCGTTCTGAAACTTTACACATTTTTTTTTGTCTCAGTGACTTAACGCATTCACTGCCACCTAACTTGACTCGACTGACCACAGGTGCCACCGACGTATATGTGCGTTCAAAATGTATGAATAATTATATGCGTCGGTGGCAGTGAATGCGTTAAAAGTCTTAAAAAGTAAATCACTATGGCGTATAAGAGTGTTTAACAATAGGTCAATCAAATGATTCGATAGTACGCTAGTTGTATCCTATTACCTAGTCGATATTATAGCCATGATAAAAGGTTTAATCTCCGGTCGGGGCAGATTTATGTATAAACAATTATAATTTAAATAAAACTGGCCAAGAACATATCGTACACTTCCAGGATAGGGTTTCTTAGCTGTTACGAGAAAATCCTTGCTGACCTTTTTTAACATGTGGTTTACATTCTGTGTTTATTTTATAACTAGATCAATGGAAAAGTACTTAATAAATTATCATTATTATCCGTTAAAATATTCCGCAGATTTTCCACTATTTTTTATTTTAGATTTTCACTGTCTAAACCTAACCTAGCCTGTTTTTATCAAAATAAAGTTTAATTGATGACTACGAGTTGCACAATATTGTTAACCGTATACAATATGAGATAGGTCAATTGATAATTTAGATAAATCTGATTGACAATGTGCTATCCACGAAATAATTAATGGATTAACAATATTTAAAAAGCAAGCTTAGAATGTGTCTCTTTTTGATGACACTTTCAGTTCACTGTAATAAAATTACTCCTATACATTGAAGCTTAAATATATATTTTTTATTTGACTGGATGGCAAACGAGCAAGTGGTTCTCCTGATGGTAAGAGATCACCACCGCCCATAATTATCTGCAACACTAGGGGTATTGCAGATGTGTTGCCAACCTAAAGGCCTAAGATGTGATACCTCAAGTGCCAGTAATTTCACCGGCTGTCTTACTCTCCACGCCGAAACACAACAGTGCAAGCACCGCTGCTTCACGGCAGAATTAGCGAGCAAGATGGTGGTAGCAATCCGGGCGGACCTTGCACAAGGTCCTACCACCTGTTAAAATTGCTTAATCCTACTCCATAGCCCTAACTGTTTGGAATTTTCAGCATTATTCAATTTGACCTATTGTTTATAATACCTATAAAATATAACAAACAATAAAAAAGAGTGCACAGATGAGTAAGCTTTTAGTACTACGAGTACCTACGCCCCAGCTCACAGAGGCATACCACAATATTGGATGAAACTCAAAATGTTCAATATTTTCCGTTTACAGTATTTTGCATATTTATTTGTGCTGGAAATGAAATTGATATAAGAATTATTGAAGTGTGTAATTGTTCCCGTCTGAATTTCGCTTGTTATGTAATAAAAACCAGTTGACGCGATATTTTATGTAATGATCTGAAATAAAAGGCGTAGCAGCTTTGTTATTTTTAATGGATACTAGCTGTTGCCCGCGGCTTCGCCCCCGTTTTACCTTCTCAACAAACGCAACAAAAAAAGAGTTAGCGAAATCGGTCCAGCCGTTCCCGAGTTTTGCGCTTAGCAACACATTTTACGATTCATTTTTATTTATATAGATTATCACATCTTTAAAAAGGATGACTGATATAACTAGTCACCTTATTCATCAAACAAACATGCAAGTTTGTTTGGTACATACCTCTAAACGAGCAATTCTTGCATTATTATCATTATCAGATATCAGATATTATATACGTCCTATTCGATATTATTGCTGATAACTACTACTGGATTATTCAGGAGACTTGAGCAGGACCAACGCTACATCCTTATGTCCATCAAACTACTTGCATTACGGTCAATAAAAAGTATAGGAAGCAAAAAGCCAGTGGATTGCACAACTGATGGGAGTGCTGATGGGATGGCTTTTTAAAGCTTCTTTTTAAGTTTTTGATGTATGATTTCGATGACTTTTGTTTTAACCGTAAACCAGTGCCTCTTGCTTTTAATCCTAAATAGCCTGTATCAAAAATCCTTACTAATGTTATAAATGTGAAAGTAACTCTGTCTGTCTGTTTCTCTGTTACGTTTTCACGCTTCAACCGCTTAGGTAACTGATTTAGACAAAATCGGTATAGTTGGAGTCCCGAGGAAGGACATAGGCTACTTTTTATCCCTAAAAATGCATAGTATCCGCGAATTCTACGCAGAGGGAGTCGCAGGCAACAACTAGTATATAAATAAAAAAAATACACCAATATTTAACTTACCTGGAAGATATGAAAGCAGTGAAAGTACCGCTGAGGCCAGCCTTCTGGCCCTGTCGGAGACACTCGTAGTTGGTGCCACGTACACCATGCATGTCTCCAGTATGCGGCTCATTTAATGCAGCTAGCCGCAACTAATAAAAGTAAATAGTAGATTGTACAACAAGAGCATAAAACGAGCTATTTTACCCAAATGTTCATATAGCCACCCGAGCCGGTACGGCGAGAGTGGATAGACACGTCGAGGAAAAAGGGGTTTTTCATCACGCTTGCTCGTCAATGATGTTATTCCATGCCTGTATATACTAAATGACAATGGCCTCAATTAAGTTTTTTTTTATTTATTTATTTTATTCGACTGGATGGCAAACGAGCAAGTGGGTCTCCTGATGGTAGGAGATCACCACCGCCCATAAACATCTGCAACGCCAGGGGTAAATCAGACGCGTTGCCAATCTAGAGGTCTAAGATGGGATGGGATACCTCACGTGCCAGTAATTTCACCGGCTGTCTTACTCTCCACGCCAAAACACAACAGTGCAAGCACTGCTGCTTCACGGCAGGATTAGCGAGCAAGATGGTGGTAGCAATCCGGGCGGACCTTGCACACCACCTGCCTTTTTGTATTTTTTATTTCAACTCCAAATTTTGTTACTTTTACGGTCATCCTGTAAAACCCATATCGAAAATACAAACTGAAAGATAAATGTACAGAAAAACCAGAAAAATAGACCAGCGCTTAATAACGATGAAAAAAACATTTCACTTCTCCTGCTCGTAAACTTCGTATGTGCCTATCTAGGCGACATAAAATGACATTTAAAAATTAAATAAAGTTTTAGTATTTTTTAAAATAATTCGTGTTTTATAACAAAAAAACAATACTAGTTATACTAATAAGATAAGATTATAAGTACAGAAATATACAAAAAAATAAAAAAAATGGCGAAATTAATCAAAACTCTTGAAACGGGTACTTTCAAGTTACTTTGCGAAACCTGCGTTACCAAGCGTGATCTGTAAACATTATGTCCTGATTTTGAAACGACTTAGTATTTGCTATACATTTCAGTCTTTGAATTGCCATAAATTTTTATAAGATATCATCTCTGTATTTTACATAATTTTACAACTTACCACCGCCCTATCCCCCGTGGGGTTTTTATGATGTACTAAACTAGAAGTTTCTAGAATGTTCTGTAGCGGCACTCTAGTTGGTCCGTTGGCTGCTGGCGTCCGGAGGGCAAGTAGAGATCCCATCTGCAATTACAATTCTACTTAATATGAACATTAACACATCATTCTAGTGCCTATTGAATAAAAATTTATTTCACCTTTTTAGGGTTCCGTAGTCAACTAGGAACCCTCATAGTTTTGCCATGTCTGTCCGTCTGTCTGTCTGTCCGCGGCTAAGCTCAGAAACAGTTAGTACTAAAAAGCTGTAATTTGGCATGAATATGCATATTAGTCACGCCGACAGAATGGTAAAATAAAAAACTAAAAAAAATTTTTTTAGGTACCTCCCATTGACGTAAAGTTGGGGGTGAAATCTAAACTGCTAGGGGGGAAAAATTTGAAAAAATTCAGAATGGTAGTAAATATATCCAATTTACAAGGAAAATTATAGCGGCTGAGGTTTCTTGAGAATTATTAGTAGTTTAAGAGTAAATAGCAGTATATTACTTGATATTTTTCATAATGGCTACGGAACCCTATCCTGGGCGTATCCGACACGCTCTTAGCCGGTTTTACACATTATATTGTAATTTAAAAAAAAAGAATATTATTTCATGTCCTGCAGTAAACTTAAAGCTGTTCATTCTACTTTGTTGTTTTTTTTTTAATCTAAGTTAGCGTTTTTCAAATAAATCTGATTGGACTACTTGTATTGTACCAATATCTGACTCAACAAAACGGATAAATACGTAAAACTGTTTATTTCTTTAAATATACAAAATTAACTATTATTATTAGTCCAACCTTTGTATTTTAAGATTACATTACCAATAAGTGGATCTTAACTATACTGATATGATTACTCTTATGTCGAGACTCTATTTCTAGATCCGGCAGGAGATATTTTTGGATGCTTTACTGTGGCAGATATTTAATTAAGGCAGGTGACTGCAGAAGACAAATTTTTGTTTCGTAAGTTGCATGAAAAACAAGTATTTTGCATTTGATAGATTTTGATAATGCAATACGGGTATACATGTATTCTTTTTAACTATTTTTATTATTAATAATTCCCAAAAATCAATTTAAGAAATTATATATATAACTGATTTTGCGTGTCACAGCATTGTTTTAACCGTTTCAGTCAATTATACGACCGCAGGTGTTAATTAACGTTATTAAAACGACTTCCACCGCTTCACCATAATACTACCGAAGTTAACGTAACATTTTTTAAAGTGCTTTATGCATAATTTTTAAAGGGCTTTAAAAATTTATGGCAAATGGCTATGCAATGCATGCACGAGAATTAAAAAAAAAATATATATTGCATTGAAGTTGTTTTCCAATAAAGAAAAGTTTTAATTTGTTTCTGTTTGAGATGGGGCCGGGACACAAAACCAAGACGATAATAACATTTAACAGTAATATAATGAAGAGCTAATATAAAAAGTTCTTTTACTGCAATACGTTATGTACCGATATCAATTTTTCTTACCGATTAATATCGGTAATCTATAAGAGTAAGGTACCTTTACCTGCACACATACACAAATCCTCTATAATGACACTTGTGAAAGCAGTATATATAACGATGTAATGGTCATAATTACCTACGTATTATCGTAACAGTCACATAAACTACAATTTTGTATAAATTTATCAGATTTTCAAGTCACGGTTTTGGGTTAATATTTTCGTATGAATATTCATACATTATCAATATACATTGCCCACAGTGGGGAATGTCCACACTGATCGGCAGTATAATCAGTAGAACCACTTAAGTCCAAAAGATAAATTATTAACATAGTTCGCCGAGCTTTTACTAATCGATGTGGATCATATTTCAAATTTCAATACCTAACCGTCAACTATTATCACACACACACACACAAACATCACGCTTTATGGGGTAGGCAGAGCACACGAAACAAATGCGACCCAAACAAAACTAAACAACGGTTCTATTATTTTATACTGAAAATAACAAGTCAGTCCATGAAGAATAATTATGACAGGAGATGGCTATAGATGCTTAATATCTCGTATGTCATAGATGTGCTAAAGTTACTAAAATTTATTTTTACAATTTCTATTTCAGTCTGTGAAATTGGTATTATTTGTAATAAACGAGACTTGAATGCATTTTTTTTAATTCTGACGAAGGGTTAGGAAATGTTTATTTAAACATTGTACAGAACTCTGTGACGGTTTAGATTTAAAACGATCTTGATTCGCATGGATTTATAGGAACGTAACAAATTGTAATGAGCGTTGTGATTTGTTGTAAGTAGGTACCTAATTGTAGGTTTAATCTTTCCCCGTCAGGAATAGTGCCAGAAAAAAATTAGTGCAATGCAAAGATAAAATAAAGGTAACTCTCGTTTTATGAACTCTATGAACACTTACCGCTACGTATTGCCATCCATTGTTGACTCGGACGAGTAGTGCTTGTTCCTGAATCACGTAAGCCAACGTACCTAGTTGGCTGTTTCTACCCAGCTGCGGAAAAGCCCAATTTTTAGTTTTTTACTTGTTTTTAACCGACTTCAAAAAAAGGAGGAGGTTATCAATTCGGTTGTATTTTTTTTGTGTTTGTTACCTCAGAACTCCGTTATTTGAGATTTTTTTTTCGTTCGTCTAGGAATTAAGTCCCATAAGCACCAAATCAGGATCTGATCTAAGGAAATTGAGGGAACTCTTCAAATATTGTAGGACCACCTATGGTAATTTCGATATATTTAGGAGTAACTCATGCATTTGCTCTTGAAAATCATCATTTGGTGAAGTGGAACAGGTGATGAAGCACCAGGACTCTTCAATAACGAACGTCTCTGCATCGGAAAAAGCAAGTATTCGTAAAAGGTGACGATCAATTGACATTAAGCTATTATTGTTTCTTAGATCTTTTACACTAAAGAGCGTGAAAAACAAATATAACAAAAAATAGAACCGACTACAAAAAACCATGAAAATAATTTTCTACGAGTCTGAAGTCGGTGCCTCAGCACGAGCCAGCAGGAGTGATTGAAGCCCAATATACTCGTATAGTTGTAGGTTTTTTTTTTTTTTTTTAATTTATAAAGCGCTTATAAGGTGCTTTATTACATTACAATCTAGCCTATCTACGCTAATAAGCAATTTATCTTTAACTTAAACTATCTAATCAGAATTTAATCTAAGAAAATGTCCATTGGCAGTTCTTAGTTCCTTAAGGGGAAGACACTATGTTCATGTGTTCTTTTGTGCACTGCAAACATTTTTATTCACTAGTCACTATTCTAGCACTACACTAATTCAAAAGGCTTAGTTCTTTTGAGTCGTCTTTTTAAGTCCGTGTTGTCGAGAAGCTGGATTGCCTCGAGGTTCACATATAGTTGTATAGTTGTAGGTGAGGAAGACGATTATAGGTCCACTCCTGCTGGCTCGTGCTGAGGCACCGACTTCAGACTCGTAGAAAATTATTTTCATGGTTTTTTGCTGTCGGTTCTATTTTTTTGTTATAATTTTTTTGAGATGTCATCCTACTTAATCTTATAATTACGAAAGTTTGTAAGTCTGTTTGTTTGTAACCGCATCACATCAAAACCGCTGCACAGATTTAGATGAAATTCGGTATACAGGTAGTTTGAGTCCCGGGGAGGACATAGGATAGTTTTATCCCGGAAAAGCGCATATTTCCTGCGGGATAGCGATAAACGAATTCTACGCTGACGGAGTAACGGGCATCAAACTAGTAGTAAGTACCTAAATAAAAAATAGTTTCAACATTTCTGCTGTACTATGTTAGCATTCTCATTACTTATGAATGTAATTACTTTACACGTACACGTACTGTAACATTTTTATGAATTATGCAAATCAAGTGTTGTTTTAGTATCATAATTAATTTTTAAAAGAGCTATACACAAGCGATACAACAGAGAGAATTATTAAATAGAATTGCATCAAAAAATACAAGATTCTTGTCATAAAATATTAACAAAGAGCACTTCTTAGCCATATCATTGTTGTTACAAATAGATGCAGATACAGTCAAACACACAAATCCTAAAGTTCTAATTAAAGATTCTAGATCGATTTTAGTAGGTGTAGGTACTTAGTCACTGAGGTGACCCTTTACTTAAAAATTAACAGCCTTATTAATAAACGTGGAGTAAAGTAGGTTTAACTTTAATTCGAGGTTGAACTTGAGATTAGTAAAAGTCAGTATTAATAAACAAGAAGTAAGGAAAGAGTAAGCTAATCCAGGCTTAGTCTCGGACTAAAACTTAATCCTTGGTGATGCCTAGTTTAACGATGGAGTAATATTGGAGTAACCTAACTTTTCTGTTTCGATTGATGATTGTGGTTTGCCTGTGGATTTATTTGAAATTCATTGTAGTAAATTTATTTACCTAACCACTATTTTTGCATGCAAATAGCATAGTATAGCATGGATTATTATGCCGAAGATTTGCATGTCGTGCAAGAGCTTGAAGAACTCGAGGAATTAGAACAGGAGGTGGTTAGGCATGTAAAATTATACAAAGTCCGCAAAAATCCTTTCGAGCTTTCAGAACACGAATTTAAACCTAAATATCGATTTAGTCGTGATACTGCCAATTTCATAGTTGATATGGTGAAAAATGAGTTAGCAGGTGATGCGAGAGGTGGTCACATACCGCCTCATATCAAAGTCTTAACTGCCATAAGAGTCTGAGGCCGTGATATTTTCGTTTTTACTAAATTATTTTTAACGTGTATTTAATTAATATGCGATCTTTATTCAACAGTTTCAGTTTCATTCAGTATTAATCCCGTAATAACAAACAATGATGTTGAAGTGACTGTAGGGCTACTACGAAACTCGAAAATCGAAGTTCGTATCATACCGTCCCTCTCGCTCTATATAAGTGTCAGAGGGACCGCACGACACGAACTTCGAGTTTCGAGTTAGCCCTGCTGTTTTCAAAAGGCTGATAATTTGCGTCAGAACTAATTACCACTACACTTACACCATTGTGACTATAACAAGAGTGAGCGAGATACACTACAAAACAGCGCCATGCTCGGCCGCATGTTATATTTGGTTCTTTCTACTTCGGATGGGGGTTCATACCACAGATTAAAGACATTTCTTGTTTTTTTTTCTGTGGTTCATTCCTCGTTCATTCAATGACTCATTCTTTTATTTTTTTCTCACGCTGGGTTGCCATTGTTTACATCATAGTCTAGGTTTAAGAAATGTTTAACTAATACCTCGCTAGTCCATGTTTATTAATACAAATTTTAAAACTGACTTAATACTTATTTAGTCAAGGAGTTACTAGTCCAAGTGTAAGTTCGGATTAAATTCGAATTAGATGTTTTTTATTAATAAGGCTGTAAGATTTTATCATACTTACCCTTAGTACTGATTCAGTAGTTTTAAATATAATAGTTCCAACTATAGTCCGCCCATCTTCATCATCCTCAAACTCCACGTTATCTCCCAAAGGATCCAGAGCTTCCCGAAGGCCTGCACGGGAAATAATATTTTCCTTCAACTAAACTCATAAATATTCCATTTTATACTTTATTTTATTTGAACTAGAAGAAAGTTTTAGCGAAATACAAATGCGGTCTCTGAGCAAATGTAAACAAGTGAAGTTATATTATTTTATAGTAACGTTACAAAAAAAGGCACCAAAATTATATTAAGCATTCAACCGACGTCTCCTCAGTGTTACCAAAATCCCTGGTTGCCTTCATAAAGCTAGGTACTCAGTCGGTAAGTTCATGAAATTATCAACAGATTAGGTAAAACAGAAGAGTCTGCAATTGTACTGATTGTACAATAAATAAATTTGGGGATAGAGAAAATAGTAAAGTTCCACCAACCGTAAGACTCTGGTCGATATTGCATCATCTGATTTAAATTCCGTAGTATGTGTAGGGGATCCCGTGTTTTCCTGCAAATTAACTTCCTTAGTTTAACATATTTTATGAGTATACGTTACAGTTTTAACGAAAATGTTTATGTAACTTTACACGTCGCAAAGTTACATAAACATTTTCGTTAAAACTGTAACGTATACTCATAAAATATGTTTATAGTAGGATAACGGCAATCTTTTATCTATTTCAAAAAATATCGAATAAAATGAAAATAGACGGCCCTTCGATTTGTTTCATCTCTATCGTAATCATTGCGTCTAGTACTTACCTGTGCCGGGCTCCCTGCCATTAATCCCAGGGCTATCGGTCAACATGTCAGGTGGTAGTTCGGCATACGGCACTCCAGGGGCCCGGGGGACCAGGGGGCCCTGGCGGACCCGGCATCGACATGTACTTGGTGTTAGGAACCGGGGCCGCGACCCGGTCCGGCGGCCCCTCGGCCCCCTTGCCCGGCGTGCGGGATACCGTCGTATCCCGATCGCCTTTTTTCACCTTTATCTTCAGAAAAATAATAGCCTGCTGTCATTTTTTGTTTTTTTTTTCAGTATGATGTAACTTGTTTCGGAGCGTGGTATTACCTTGTCAAGGGCGAGTGGGTTAAGGCCAGGGTCGCCTTTTTCGCCTTTTTGCCCTTGAGGTCCTGTCTGGCCCGCTGCGCCAGGTGGTCCCTGCAAAGGGTTACGCTTATCTTAGCTGGCATATCTAATTTAGCGTGACATAACAGGTTACACAAGACAACGAGTAACGTGTGGGCGCAATTAATTTACATCGCACACCACCGCGGTTACATTATAACAGTTTGGTAATTAAAACAAGTTTATCAAAGTTATATTCATTTCGCTGAAACTTTTATGACAAGTAATTTGGATAAAACGTCTAACGTAATCGCTAGGAACAGTACCTATATAATGAAAACTAAATAGCTTTTTAATTGAGTAACATGTAACATTAAATTTAGACTAATTTTGTTTTGTACATTTTTTTAAGGTACCAACTTATTACGGCAGTAAATTTTGTTCCTATCCTACTACCTACCAAATTAAATCGATACTTATTATTACGATAACTTGTAGCCTCATATTTGAGCTTAATTAAATAGTCATGAATGTTTGTAAGACGTAACCATTTTGATTATATTTCAGTTCCAAATGAAAAGGTTATGAAGGTTAATCAATTGTTATTGAATTAACTTTGTAAGGCCTGTATTGAAAATTAACCCACGACACACAATCAATTCACATAATATATGTGTTTGTGAATATTAATAATAACGACAGAGAAACATTTACTGATTCCGAACATGTATATCTTACTATCTTTAAAAAAAATGTCGCTTAGTCAATTTCTTTCAAGCGTCGATATGTACCTTGTCTTTGAACCTTCTAGTAAGATATTAGGAATTACTGTAGTATTTCAGGGTTATACTGAAAACCAGCGCTGCGCTTGCCGTGGCAACACGCTGAGTATGGCCTTTTTGCTTCTTTCGCACAATGTCTTTTTTTCTTTCTTTTTAGTATGTAATAAGGTTGTCTTATTTTTAATTGTGTTTTTTTTGCTGTGCCGAAATTTGGGCAAATAAAATTATTCTTTCTTTCCTTATTTACATAAATGTTTGCCTATAATATAGTTAAAGAAAGGACGTACGCCCTTTAGGTTATTTTTTGCTGTGTTTAATTACATACGCCGTGTTTTATACTTAACCTTAGATCTTAGCTTATATGTTACAGTCGCATAAATGCGTGCTCATATTTTAGACACCTAGATAGCTGGTACCACTGGCAATGTATCGGATCCATATGTCATTCACTGGCAGCAACACATTGGTTAAAGACTTTTGTCTTAAGGCACTGAGGAAATTTTGGACGAAAAGACATTGCGGAGTTTCCCACATGCTGCCCATCCGAGTTGGATTCGACGATTGACCTCCTTCTCGAAGTTGGACTTACCTAATTGGACGTAAAAAATAATAATATTGTCCCTGACAAACCAGGTTAGCATTAGGTAGACGGCCAAATCACGAACAAGTTGCAAGTGGCATAAGAATCCCGTTTGTGACTGTATGAACAGTCAACATCATAAATACATGTACCTTATCAAGACGTCAATAATGTCTGTACACCTTAATGCCCACGGTCGTTGATATACATATATTAACGCTATGGCGGTATAGATATTTTATGCCCTTGACTGAACATTTGCAACTGTGCTCGATCGCTGCTTGAAATAAACACGATCATCCTTAATATTATTGTTATTCTTACGGTCCATCCCGGTAAATCCGATATCGCCGGAGGTCCCGTCCGTGCCCGGCAAACCAGGGCGGGCCGGGGGCCCCGGTGGGCCCCTGGGTCCGGGGGGGCCCGGGTGCCCGCGTTTGCCCGGGGCCAGTCTCGCCCTTTTCACCCTGTCAGAGAACAATTGGATATATTGTTAACATTCCTTAGTGGTTCACTGACCTATTTTGGGATACGGTCTTCCCCTTAGAAAAATGCACAAAAAAAGCGTGTACGTTTTTCATTCGCTCAAGATTGTATTGTTAATAAAA
>NC_133479.1:13469799-13478292 GCF_025370935.1 Choristoneura fumiferana | reverse complement strand
GCCTAGTGGTTTGACCTATCGCTTCTCAAACAGAAGGTCGTGGGTTCAACCCCGGCTCGCACCTCTGAGTTTTTCGAAATTCATGTGCGGAATTACATTTGAAATTTACCACGAGCTTTGCGGTGAAGGAAAACATCGTGAGGAAAACCTGCACTAACCTGCGAAGCAATTCAATGGTGCGTGTGAAGTTCCCAATCCGCACTGGGCCGCGTGGGAACTATGGCCCAAGCCCTCTTGTTCTGAGAGGAGGCCCTGTGCCCAGCAGTGGGACGTAATATAGGCTGGAT
Organism: Choristoneura fumiferana; assembly: GCF_025370935.1. Taxonomy (NCBI): domain Eukaryota; kingdom Metazoa; phylum Arthropoda; class Insecta; order Lepidoptera; family Tortricidae; genus Choristoneura; species Choristoneura fumiferana. The sequence continues at coordinate 13,478,005 of NC_133479.1, read as the reverse complement.
GATGATTGCATATTTTACTTATCTGAAATCTTGTTGTGATGATGCATATTTCACAATGTATCTATATTAAATAATTTCGTCCAGGGGTACGGTAGACTCGAACGAAATGCACATCAAATTGAAGAGCGTAAAAAATTAGTCGATCCGAGTCGACAACATATATCCGCAAAATTCGGATTATGGAGAATTTCGTTAAATTCTAATGGCACTGACAAACAAACCGCAGTCGCCATCTTGGGTAGTTAATAAACGTTCCGTTTCAATACTAGCTAGCTCTTAGATAACGGCTCGCCTTCAAACACATCGCGTGCGTCACGCCAAAAAAGTATCCATTACAAAGAACTGTGACTCATGTGACTGTGTAAAACGAAAACGTCTTGCCGGAAAACTTGAATGATCTTATCAAAACTCAAAACTATCACCAACTACCTTCAACTATAACTATCTTCAGTTGTTGACGTTTGTTCCGAGTCGACAACTTGTAGGTAGAAAAAATTCGGATTTAGCGAGTATTTTCAATAAAAATGGAATAAATTACTGAGTATATATAATGGCGTTGCGAAGTAAACATGTCAAAGTCATCACATCAAAGTGGCGTGAGTGTCACGTTCATCACGTGTCACAGGTTTGCATTTCGTTCTCCAATTGTGACCTTTAAGGGCCCAACACACGGTACGATTCATCGATTTTCCATCAGATCGATCGTACAGACGGATCGTACCTTATATGGGGCCTTTTAGGTCTAATTTCTTTGATTATGAGACAGACATACGTAGTCGGTCCCAAAGTTCTGTCACTGGCACATTATTTTTAAATTTAAAACATGATTTTAAGAAAATTTGATTGAATTTTATTTTTGAATGTTTGTCAATTATTTTAAAACAATAAACAGTCATTCGCGTGCAATTTCTCACGATGGAGTGGACGTTGAAAGAAAACCGAATAGCTGTTTTAGCATTGCACCGCTGTGGGCACTCGCCAAGTACCATTTTCAAGTTGCTCAAAAATGTAAATATAACGCTTAGGTTTGTGTACCGTACGATTGACAGGTACAATGAAGTCTCCAGTGTTGAGGACAAGAAAAGAATTGCCGGCCTCGCTCCGTAACAAACACCAAGCAGTGATCAAAGCGATCAAGGCACGCATAGCAAGAAATCCTGTCCGAAAACAGAAGTTGATGGCTTTGCAGATGGGTGTCAGTAGAAAAACCGTCAAAAAGGTTTTAAACGAAGATCTTAGTCTGCGAGCATACCAAAAAATAGAGTGGGCACTTACTTAATGCCCGTCTAAAAACAATAAGGTTTAAAAGATCCGCGGAAGTTGTTAAAGCGTACGCGAAAATCGACACCGTGATATCCTCTTTACAGACGAAAAGATTTTCGATATTGAAGAGAAGTACAATAAAACATAATGATAGAGTGTACGCTAGGAGCTCTGAAGAGTATTCTCTGATCTTATTACGGGCCACTGAGGTTCATTTTTGGCGAAAAAGGGGTCAAAATCAGTGCGAAAGTGTACCAAAGAGACGTTTTGGATAAGCATGTCAAAGATTCTGCCAACACGCTTATTTTCAGGTCATAATTTTGTGTTCCAGCAGGATTCTGCGCCAGCACACAAAGCCAAGACCACTCAAGCCTGGTTTGGCCGTCAAAAAATCGACTTTATAAGACACGAAGATTGGCTTCCTCCAGTCCGAACCTTAATCCTCTGGACTTTAAAATTTGGCAGGTCTTAGAGGGGAAGGGTCTGTGCTAAACCCCATAAAAATTGGGAGAGCCTGAAGTCATCTTTAAGAAAAGCAGTCGCTGAAATAGACATGAAAATGGTGCGTGCTGCGATAGACGACTGGCTGCGCCGATTTAAGGCCTGTATTAAAACAAAGGAAGTCATTTTGAATAATTTTAAGTACTTAATTTATTTTTTTATTAAATGTACTTTAAATTGGTATATAATTATTAAAAACTGATTGGTACTTTTGTTTTATCATTATTTTCAATTTGTGACAGGAACTTTGGGACTGACTACGTAGTTATTTGGGCAAATAAGATTTAGGAGAAATATCTACTGGTGAAATACCGATACGTAGGTTAGCCGTTAAAGTGTTTTGTGATAATAATTAAGGCTGGGAATATACGTCAGATTTTCGATAAGTAGACAGTCTTTACTGCAAAAAATTTTTTCAAAACATATTATTATGAGTCTACATTTTACCCGAGCGAAGCCGGGTTTTCATCTAGTATTTGCAATATTTCTGGGTAGGATAGCTAGCGATTCATTGTCTGACATTAGCAACCCAAATTCAAATAAATGCCCAGTTACCTCAGTGGATGTGGAGCGGTATTACCCAATGGTAGGTAGGTACCTAATTATTAAATTACAGTCGATACATAGTTTTTATGATTAGGTAATAAATATAACGTTTTAAACTTTCGTGATTCTCACTTATAGTCAAAATACCATATACGGGACTTATTACGCTATTTTTACACGAGTAATATTTACCTCGACGTTTTCGGCAACGTTACAGTTGCCCGTGGTCACGAGTAGACTGAAGGGTGGGGTGGCCAAGTCTGCCTAGCAGCGCGAAACGTCGAGGTAAATATTAACTCGTGTAAAAATAGCGTAATAAGTCCCGTATATGGTATTTTGACTATAGGTAATATATATTAAAAACTTAATTTTATGTGAACCAATATTTATTTGAAAAACACAAAATATACCATAGATCATTGATAGAAAAAAATTTAACCCTAAACTTATAATATAACCTAAACTAAGACCTAAAACTACTTACAACCTAAAAACACCATTCCGCGTCGTACCCGGCTCAAAGGTGCCCATAAATGCCAGCCGCATTCCCCGCTGTATGGCCAGCGCCAAACTGCTGAACCAGGTACGACCCGGAGCGGGGCTCGCAACCCCTGTCCCGTAACCTACGGCCCCAGCTCCCACACCAAAAGACTTCGCTTCAGCCCCCAAGGACCAGCCGTCTCGACCGCAAAAGGCACGAAGTCATACGTTGGCTCCAAAGCTGAGTACTTGAGGTGCTTAGATTTATGTTGCATATTTTGGCAGTTACTATACATATTTCTAGCATTTTTAAATAAAAAATATATAAAAAAAGACATTTATTCAATAGTTTGTTTACAAGTTCCGCATCTCAAATAATACAATCAAACTATTAACTAGCATTGATAGCCCCTGAGCAAGCCGCGGACGGACAGACAGACAGACATGGCGAACTATAAGGGTTCCGTTTTTGCCATTTTGGCTCCGGAACCCTAAAAAGGAAAGCGACTCAGCTTATGCCTGCGCCTTGCAGAACAAAGTCTCTTGGTAAACAGACGCTGTTTTTCATGTATTTATCATGCGTGAAAGTTTATGTGAATCTTTTTGTTGCATATAATCCAGTCTCTAATTATCATTGTATTTAGGTACCAAAGCCGCCGCCATGTTCTGTCTGCTCCTGCTATTGTCAGCTTCCGCTGGTGTGGGGACACCACGCTCGGAGCCCGAAGTCGGCGGTGCCCCCATAGCCCTGGAGACAGACCCTCAGTATTGGTACGACGAGGCCTTTGAGGGCATCAACCGGATTGAGGAAGAAGTTCAGTATGATGAGGTAACATTACTTATACTCGTAATGTTGTTTTATGCACAGGACTGAAGGTTTTGTGAGCTTTTGAACCTGCTAAATGGCTTCGCAAGTGTTACTTTTGCCCGCGTCCTCGCTAGTTCCCACGAGATAAAGCTAAATATAAATGAAAAAAGTTAGTTCAAAAATGTGAAAAAATGTCATAAATAGAACAAAACAAATGCATTACATGTAGCAGAGTGGCATGCGTTGAGCAGATGACGGGGAGCGTCAGCAGGCGAGAAATAATACAGCCAGGATATCACGACATCGCTTTATATATTGGGTAGATATTGAAGCTGGACAATACTGATTCGATACACTTGATATGAGACGATGGAGTTCCACAAAACACTTATTAGACAAAGGACAAGTCGGTTTAACATGCTCACATCACGGACGGAGGAAATTAACAGTAAAAGGTCATCATTTGACAATTATGACAGTATTTGCCATAGCCTAAATCCATCAAAATTAAGACCATGACATACTCATGTGTTGCCATATTTAACCGCAATGATATAAGGCTTAACATTCATTTATGCTTAGTATACAGTACACATAACAAGGTACAGAAAAATAAAAATGAAATATGCATAAAAATGCCATCAAAAAAAAATTCATTGTACTCTCAGAGTACGTACAAACGACTTGTCCAAAAGATATTTCTTTTGGACAAGTCCCAACAGTTCCCAACATTCGTTTTTTATGGACTAGCCGTTACCTGCGACTCCGTCCGAGTAGAATTCGGTATTCACTATCCCGCGTGAACTTTGCAATATTCCGGGAGTCCCGGAAGGGCATAAGATAGTTTAAATCCCGGACCGGGATTAAAACTATCCGATGCCCTTCTTCGGAACACAAACTATATATATACCGAATTTCATTTAAATCGGTTCAGCGGTTTAGACGTGATGAAGTTACAAACAAACAAATAAATAAACAAACAGACTTACTAAGTTTTGAATTTATAATATCAGTGGGATATTGACGATGATCCTCCCAGGTGGCCCGCAACATAGTGATGTTCCTCGGCGACGGTCTCTCGCTGCCGACGCTGGCGGCTGCGCGCGCGCTGGCGGGGCAGCGGCGCGGCGCCCCCGGCGAGGAGACCCGCATGGGCTTTGAGGAGTGGCCCGTCACTGGACTCGCTAAGGTACTACAGAATATAATATGGGTCAATCAACTTTTTAGGGTTCCGGAGCCAAAATGGCAAAAACGGAATATAGTATCGCCATGTCTGTCTGTCTGTCTGTCCGTCCGTCCGGGGCTTTGCTCAGGGACTATCAATGCTAGAAAGCTGTAACTTTGCACGGATATATATGTAAACTATGCCGACAAAATGGTGCAATAAACAAATCAAAAATAAAATTTTTTAGGGTGCCTCCCGTAGACGTAAAGTGGGGGTGATTTTTTTTTCTCATCGAACCCTATAGTGTGGGGTATCGTTGGATAGGTCATTTAAAACCATTTTGGGTTTGATAAAACGATTTTACGATTCAGTGATTTTTTGCGAAATATTCAACTTTAAAGTGCAAATTTTCATTAAAATCAGAATGGTAGTAAGTATATCAAACTTTCAAGGAAAAGTATAACGGCTAAGTTTGCTTGAGAATTATTAGTAGTTTAAGAGTAAATAGCAGCCTAAGGTATAAAATATACCTAAACTTGGAAGATTCCGTATAAAATACGAAATCCTTGGAAAAATATTACTTAATTTTTTCGTAATGACTACGGAACCCTATTTTGGACGTGTGCGACACGCTCTTGGCCCGTTTTTTATTGTTGTTATTCTGTCCCATGATATGACTCAAGGAACATAAGTGACACACTGTTAAAAAAATACTACTTTATATTATAAATACTTTTATTTATGTAACCTTTTTGTTTTTTCTTTTTGTACAATAAAGAGTATTAACAATAAACAAACAAACAAAAAATATTTACAATTTATACTATTAGCAAGCTTAGATGAGCCATGAAGGGAGTGCCTTAAGAACTGTCACAAATTAACTTTCAGTGGATTTGTCACTCCTAAAATCATACTTTTAATAGGTAACTCAGAGGTTACCATGGCAACAACCTACCCTAAAAACTGTCCGAACCACTCCAGACGTACTGCCTGAACGCTCAAGTCGCCGACTCAGCCTGCACAGCCACAGCCTACCTCTGTGGAGCTAAGAACAACGACTACACCATCGGCGTGAGCGGCCGCGTGCTGCCCGGAGACTGCAAGGCTGCTGCCGAGCCCGCCAACCAGCTGGACTCGCTGCTGGCCTGGGCTATAGAAGACGGCCGGAGCGCTGGTAAGGACCACTGTAACCCACACACCATACAATTAAGTAAGGGCGAATACAAGAGGGGTCCTTACCCCCCCCCCCCCTGGCCCTTGGCTGGGTTAGGACAACAGTAGATATTTTTCCAAACTAATTGACTTTAATACTTTAAACCTCTGGTCCGCGTCAAATTTAAGACTATCTTATTGTATTTTTTATTTAATCAACAGATTTGTGCTTATTCACAGATGAGACCAGAATGCAGTACTTTTTTTAGTTCCCGCATACGAGGGGTTAATACTTTCTTTTTTGCTACGAATGAGGAGTTTTGATTTTGTCTTAACTAGAATTTAGCCTGGCTATAGAATTTGACCACGCCCCCCAGTCTATTGAATTTGACCATGTGACCCCCTCTGACTAGAAATTTGACCATTGCGCCCCCCTGGCTATAGAATTTGACCACGCCCCCCCTGGCTTATAAAGCTAAATGCACCTTGAACTAGGGTTGCCAGTTAGCAGGGCACCAGCTGAACTCGCTGCTGGTCTGAACCCTTATGAACCATTAACACTCAGTAGCATGGTGAACGGTTGTGTTGCTCTGATGATGAACTCTGATTGAGTTTGAAAACGCGTCAGCGTAGTGTGTGTGGTGATAGTGGGTTTGAAGTGATTTGTGTGTGTTCTTACAGCTTCGCTCCTCCACGAAGTAGTGCCTAATTCAATAAATTATTTACTAGATGTAATTAATGTTGTACGCAGGCATAGTGACGACGACGCGCGTGACGCACGCGTCTCCCGCGGGAGCGTACGCGCACACATCTCACCGCTACTACGAAAGCGAACAGGCAAGTCAAAATTAAATGTTTTATTAAACACTAGGACTTTTGAGGAAAATTAATAATAACAATCAAAAAACCGTCCTGGTATTTGAATTTTTTTATAATGTTATTCACAATTTTTAAAAATTACAATAAGTAAAAGAATAAAAAATAAATAAAAACAAAATTAAATATTGCCACAACACAAATTACAACGAAGACTTAATAATATAAAAACTAGACCTTAAACAATAAAACATCGGTTTTTGAATTTTTTTATAATGTTTTATTTCACAATTTTGATGTTTATATTGGGAATGGGTTAATTATGAGCTTTCATTTGATACCCACATTGTTACAATTTAAAAAAAACATCCTTTTCCATATTTCTTTTCGAGGACGCCATTTGTCTTTTACACAACATTCGTCAACAGAATTGACAAATAGAGACGGGGGCTACTACAAAATTCTAAAATGAAGGTTCGTATCGTACCGTCCCTCTCACTCTCGTACTAAATAATCAACGTCAGCGGAACGGCAAGATACGAAATTCGAATTTTGCACTTCGTAGTATAGGGACAATATTATGTCATTCACCCCCCCTTTTTAACCCGGAGTTTCGTAACCAGTTGCGAAAGAAAACTTTTTCGGTCTTCTATGAAACCGGTTGCAAACGAGAACTATTTTGTTCTTATATAAAACCAGTTAAGAATGAACACTTTGTTTTTGTACTAAAGTACCTAGCTAGTATCAGACAGTGTCGACGGAGCTCCGCTAACGCTAACGCGAAAGTCCTACTTTTGTGTAGATTTGGCCCTTTGGGCCGATGCAAACATAACATAACCTAAACCTACCTATGTTTCTGTGTCGATTAAAATTGGGAAAAAACGCGACTGTGAAAATAAGAAACTTTTATTGTATGAAGGTCTTTGCTGGTTTTAGGAGTGGTCGAGAGTCGAGAGGTTTCGTACAAAAACAAAAAGTGTTCGTTCGTAACTGGTTTCGTATAAGAACAAAATAGTTTTCGTTTGGGACCGGTTTCGAACAAGACCAAAAAGTTTTCTTTCGCAACTGGTTACTAAACTCCGGTTATGTACGCGGCCGAACGGCTTTATAATACCGACATATTTATAATATAGGACGTGAGGGAGATGGGTGCAGACCTCGAGACTTGTCCGGACATCGCGGACCAACTCATACACTCTTATCCTGGTAACCAGTTTAAGGTAAAGCCATTTTGACATATCAAAACACTTATTTTAATAAGATTATTAGCTAAGTAATTATAAAATTTTTGTAATGATATGCTGATTTATAATAAACAGTTTAATTTTTTTTTACCAATATCTAACATCTAACACAGCAAAGTGTGCATAAATATCTGATGACTCCATTTTTAGGGCCGGAAAGACGTGTCAGATATTTTTGCACACTCCGCTGTGACAGATATTAATGCAGCTGTACGATAAAGGTCCCCAAAG